>NC_064638.1:1194219905-1194522935 GCF_023864345.2 Schistocerca serialis cubense
CTTCTCAGGTATTGTTGAAAGGAAAGTGCGAGTATTAGTTGAGGAGCAATTGGATGAAAATCAGTGTGGGTTTAGGCCTCTTAGAGGTTGTCAGGACCAGATCTTTAGCTTACGACAAATAATGGAGAAGTGTTATGAGTGGAACAGGGAATTGTATCTATGTTTTATAGATCTAGAAAAGGCATATGACCGGGTTCCTAGGAGGAAGTTATTGTCTGTTCTATGAGATTATGGAATAGGAGGCAAACTTTTGCAAGCAATTAAAGGTCTTTACATGGATAGTCAGGCAGCAGTTAGAGTTGACGGTAAACTGAGTTCATGGTTCAGAGTAGTTTCAGGGGTAAGACAAGGCTTCAACCTGTCTCCACCGTTGTTCATATTATTTATGGATCATATGTTGAAAACAATAGACTGGCTGGGTGAGATTAAGATATGTGAACAAAAAATAAGCAGTCTTGCATATGCGGATGACTTAGTTGTGATGGCAGATTCGATTGAAAGTTTGCAGAGTAATATTTCAGAGCTAGATCAGAAATGTAAGGACTATGGTATGAAGATTAGCATCTCCAAAACGAAAGTAATGTCAGTGAGGAAGAAATATAAACGGATTGAGTGCCAAATAGGAGGAACAAAGTTAGAACAGGTGGACGGTTTCAAGTACTTAGGATGCATATTCTCACAGGATGGCAACATAGTGAAAGAACTGGAAGCTAGGTGTAGCAAGGCTAATGCAGTGAGCGCTCAGCTACGATCTACTCTCTTCTGCAGGAAGGAAGTCAGTACCAAGACTAAGTTATCTGTGCACCGTTCAATCTTTCGACTAACTTTGTTGTATGGGAGCAAAAGCTAGGTGGATTCAGGTTACCTTATCAATAAGGTTGAGGTTATGGATATGAAAGTAGCTAGGATGATTGCAGGTACTAGTAGATGGGAACAATGGCGGGAGGGTGTCCACAATGAGGAAATCAAAGAAAAACTGGGAATGAACTCTATAGATGTAGCAATCAGGGCGAACAGGCTTAGATGGCGGGGTCAAGTTACACGCATGGGAGAAGCAAGGTTACCCAAGAGACTCATGGGTTCAGCAGTAGAGGGTAGGAGGAGTTGGGGCAGACCAAGGAGAAGGTACCTGGATTCGGTTAAGAATGATTTTGAAGTAATAGGTTTAACATCAGAAGAGGCACCAATGTTAGCACTGAATAGGGGATCATGGAGGAATTTTATAAGGCTGGCTATGCTCCAGACTGAACGCTGAAAGGCATAATCAGTCTTAAATTATGATGATGATGATGATGATGATGATGATCCTCTGCTGCCTTCGCTACTTTATCCCTCAAAGCTACCCATTCTTCTTCTACTGTATTTCTTTCCCCCATTCCTGTCAATTGTTCCCTTATGCTCTCCCTGAAACTCTGTACAACCTCTGGTTCTTTCAGTTTATCCAGGTCCCATCTCCTTGAATTCCCACCTTTTTGCAGTTTCTTCAGTTTTAATCTACAGGTCATAACCAATAGATTGTGGTCAGAGTCCACATCTGCCCCTGGAAATGTCTTACAATTTAATACCTGGTTCCTAAATCTCTGTCTTACCATTATATAATCTATCTGATACCTTTTAGTATCTCCAGGGTTCTTCCATGTATACAACCTTCTTTCATGATTCTTAAACCAAGTGTTAGCTATGATTATGTTGTGCTCTGTGCAAAATTCTACCAGGCGGCTTCCTCTTTCATTTCTTAGTCCCAATCCATATTCACCTACTATGTTTCCTTCTCTCCCTTATCCTACACTCAAATTCCAGTCGCCCATGACTATTAAATATTCGTCTCCCTTCACAATCTGAATAATTTCTCTTATTTCATCATACATTTCTTCAATTTCTTCGTCATCTGCAGAGCTAGTTGGCATATAAACTTGTACTACTGTAGTAGGTGTGGGCTTCGTATCTATCTTGGCCACAATAATGCATTCACTATGCTGTTTGTAGTAGCTTACCCGCATTCCTATTTTCCTATTCATTATTAAACCTACTCCTGCATTACCTCTACTTGATTTTGTGTTTATAACCCTGTAGCCACCTGACCAGAAGTCTTGTTCCTCCTGCCACCGAACTTCACTAATTCCCACTATATCTAACTTCAACCTATCCATTTCCCTTTTTAAATTTTCCAACCTACCTGCCCGATTAAGGGATCTGACATTCCACGCTCCGATCCGTAGAACGCCAGTTTTCTTTCTCCTGATAAAGACATCCCCTTGAGTAGTCCCTGCCCGGAGATCCGAATGGGGGACTATTTTACCTCTGGAATATTTTACCCAAGAGGACACCATCATCATTTAATCATACAGTAAAGCTGCGTGCCCTCAGGAAAAATTACGGCTGTAGTTTCCCCTTGCTTTCAGCCGTTCGCAGTACCAGCACAGCAAGGCTGTTTTGGTTATTGTTACAAGGCTAGATCAGTCAATCATCCAGACTGTTGCCCTTGCAACTACTGAAAAGGCTGCTGCCCCTCTTCAGGAACCACACGTTTGTCTGGCCTCTCAACAGATACCCCTCCGATGTGGTTGCACCTACGGTACGGCTATCTGTATCGCTGAGGCACGCAAGCCTCCCCACCAACGGCAAGGTCCATGGTTCATTCTTATAGACTAAAATCACAAATCTCTTACTTCAGACTTGGCAGTCTATAACTAACCTAGTCTAAAATCTTTAATTTCATTGATAATAATCCTTTCTTACTTGAAAATATTTTATGCAAATCTCTCAAAAACATTCACCTATTTAAATAACTTTTTACATTTACTTTTTGAATGTCTTTTTGCAGGCACTGGGGTTGGTGTCCTACTATTTAATAGGCCTAATAGTATTTTGTCCTACCTTTAAAAAACTGCACAAAACTTTCACCTCTTTATCACACACTTTTCTGTGAGTCTTGAGTATCGCACCTTAAATTGTAGCGTTGATAACACACCTCCGTTCTCCACTTATTGGTCCCTCCATGCTTTACATGCATTGCTGTCCCTGAAACCATACTTTTGTCTAAGCCTACTTTCTTTATGTACATCCTAATATACAATTACTTATAGTATAGGAGATTATTTACATTTTTTACTATTTTGTTTAACTTTAATTCCAATGAAAGTAAATTAATAGAGTATTGCTTATTCAAACCAGTAAGATCAAATCTATTCGAAAATCTTTTCTAAAATTTACTTCTTTTCCAAAAACTTAATGAATTTAAAAGAACTAGTTGCTATTGCAAGTGCAGGTTATATTAATTTTTTTCTGTTTAACTTTCACTCAACTTGAAAATATTTAATGGTAAAAACACATTTCCTATAAAGCAATTATTTACAAATATTCTTATAATACATAGTTACCACTTTTTTTGTAGTGTCTCTTTTCATCACTTCTTCCTCATAGTTTCACCACTATGTAACAGAAATCAAGAATTGTATTTACAAAATATACATATATTCTCCACATTCATTCATATTCCACTCGTAAAAACTATTCTTCACCTACACCTCCTTTACTAACTGCGCCTGTCACGTCTCGTTATTCTCATATTTGTACATGTCACTCAGCCTTCAATCACAAACTGACCCCCATCTCTCTCACCACAAAACTTACTTCATCTTAATCCCATGACTCCATCTTACACCTACAAAGCCACCTTCCCTGATGGAGAAGAATAATACAGAAGATAGATTCAGCTCAGAATGATTAGAAGAGGAAGACCGGCAATATGAAAAGAAAATGAAATAGCACTGCCAGTAACTTGAGCACCTGGTGTTCGTCAAACACCTAGCATTGCATATGTTGCAATGCCCTCTGAGGCTTCCAAGCTTAACTCACATCTACCTCAGGACTAATGTATCTTTCAAAATCAATAATATTTCTTAAACCCAATGGTTTCCCCAACTTCCAGTACACTAATCTATATGCATTTGGGTGTGGTTTTTCAGTAATTGTAAATGAACCCATATATTCATCAGTGAACTTTTTTGTTTCTGCTGTAATCTTTTTTGATTTCTCCATTGTTTTAACTAATACTAATTCTGCAATTTGGAAACATGTCGGTGGAGCCTTAGCATCATGGCATCTTTTACGTTCCAATGCTTTTTTCTGAATGTTTTCTCTAGCATTTTTTTTTTTTTTTTTTTTTTTTTTTTTTTTTTTTTTACACTCAGTGCCATGTCTACAATAACTGGAAACTCTACCAAGTCAAACAGCAAATTGTTTGGTCTTACCCCCACATCGATTCACAAGGAGCGAATCCTGTAGCCTCATGCTTTATATTATTGATGACATTTTCAAAATATTCTATATACTATGTCCATGCCATATGTTTTCTATGACAATAAGTACAACATAACCTTTTTAACTCCTTCATAATTCTTTCACACATGTTTCCTTGAGGAAAGTACGCTGAAATCTTTATGTGCTCAATGTTCCTGCTTTCTAAACATTCCTTAAATTTGTTGGAGACAAACTGCGGATCATTGTCTGACAAGATAGCTTTTGGAACTCCTACCACCACAAAATACTCTTTCTGCAAACGATTTACTAGCACTTTCGCATTGCCTTCTTAATTGGGTATAGTTTCACAAATTTTGTGAACCCATCCACCAACACAAGAACATATTCACAACCCCCTCGAGGCACAGGCAAAGGACCAAACAAATCACAGGCTACCAGCTCTAATTTATTCTGTGGCTCAACACTGTACATGTCTCCTTGAACTATTTTGTTATTAGCTCTCACTTTTTGACATCTGTCACACATTTCAACCCTTGCATTTACTCGTCTCCATATATTGTTAAAAATTACCGTTTCACCGAGTTTAGTTACACATTTTCTGGCCCCATAATGCCCAAACTTCTTATTCACATAGTCAGTTAATAACCTCGGGGAAGATCAGTTTGGATTCCATAGAAATGTTGGAACATGTGAGGCAATACTGACCCTACGACCTATCTTAGAAGAAAGATTAAGGAAAGGTAAACCTACGTTTCTAGCATTTGTAGACTTAGAGAAAGCTTTTGACAATGTTGATTGGAATACTCTCTTTCAAATTCTGAAGGTGGCAGGGGTAAAATACAGGGAGCGAAAGGCTATTTACAATTTGTACAGAAAGCAGATGGCAGTCATACAAGTCGAGGGGTATGAAAAGGAAGCAGTGGTTGGGAAGGGAGCGAGACAGGGTTGTAGCCTATCCCCGATTTTATTCAATCTGTATATTGAGCAAGCAATAAAGGAAACAAAGGAAAAGTTCAGAGTAGGTATTAAAATCCATGGAGAAGAAATAAAAACTTTGAGGTTCGCCGATGACATTGTAATTCTGTCAGAGACAGCAATGGACTTGGAAGAGCAGTTGAACGGAATGAATGGTGTCTTGAAGGGAGGATATAAGATGAACGTCAACAAAAGCAAAATGAGGATAATGGAATGTAGTCGAATTAAGTCGGGTGATGTTGAGGGTATTAGATTAGGAAATGAGACACTTAAAGTAGTAAAGGAGTTTTGCTATTTGAGGAGCAAAATAACTGATGATGGTCGAAGTAGAGAGGATATCAAATGTAGACTGGCTATAGCAAGGAAAGCGTTTCTGAAGAAGAAAAATTTGTTAACATCGAGTATAGATTTAAATGTCAGGAAGTCGTTTCTGAAAGTATTTGTATGGAGCGTAGCCATGTATGGAAGTGAAACATGGACGATAAATAGTTTGGACAAGAAGAGAATAGAAGCTTTCGAAATGTGGTGCTACAGAAGAATGCTGAAGATTAGATGGGTAGATCACATAACTAATGAGGAGGTATTGAATAGAATTGGGGAGAAGAGGAGTTTGTGGCACAACTTGACTAGAAGAAGGGATCAGTTGGTAGGACATGTTCTGAGACATCGAGGGACCACCAATTTAGTATTGGAGGGCAGTGTGGAGGGTAAAAATGCTAGAGGGAGACCAAGAGATGAATACACTAAGCAGATACAGAAGGATGTAGGCTGCAGTAGGTTCTGGGAGATGAAGAAGCTTGCACAGGATAGAGTAGCATGGAGAGTTGCATCAAACCAGTCTCAGGACTGAAGACCACAACAACAACAACAATAAATTCACATGTTGATCAGGAAAACAAACCCTCCATTGACTATCAGCATTTTTTTCTCCAGCAGAATAAAACACCTTGATGCATCTTATGATATTTGGCAACTTTAGGATAAGTTGGATTATCTAAATAACTTTTTACTATTTTCAAATTGTCATCTTGGTTCTCTTCCCTTCTTAATTCTTTACACACTTTTTTCAACTGTCCCTCCTCCTCAATCTTCATCACAGTTGCAAATACATGAACCCCTTCTTTGTCTGTCAACACATTCCCATTATCTTCTACCCCCTGTATAATGCATCAGCCACCACATTCTCAGATCTTTTTGTGTACTTAATTTCCAGATCGTATTGTTGCAAGTATAGAGACCACCTAGTTAGCCTGGGGTGTTTTAATTTGCACGTCTGCAGATATGTCAATGCCCTATGGTATACAAATATTTTATGTCCCAACAGGTATTGTTTAAATTTTTCTAATACAAATATAATCGCTAATGCCTTTTGTTCTGAAATGCAATAATTTTTCTCAGACTGTTGCAATGATTTGCTCGCAAATGCTATGGTTTTATGAACCCTGTTATCTCCTTCTTCACACACTTGAAACAGCTCTACTGCAATACCATATCCACACGCAGCTGCCATCAAGCAAAAAGGTTTGGAAAAATCAGGATGATGAAGTAGTTGGCTTTCACATAAGGCTTTCTTTAGTTCCTCAAATGCAATCTGACATTCATTGGTCCATTTGTATGGTACATCTTTTATCAACAAATTTCTTAAACAGGTTGCGTTAAACAGTTGCCCTGGTACAAAATGCCTGTAAAATCCAAATAATCCAAACATCCCTTTTAAACTCTTTCTACTATTCGGAGCTTTGTATTCCATAATAGCCTTCAATTTTTCTGGATCCGGCATTATTCCTTCCCCACTAATGATGTGACCTAAAAATTTTAATTCTTTCTTAGCAAAATCAGTTTTTTCCAGTTTCACTTTCAATCCCCCTTTTTCAATAGCATCCAGAACTTTATTTAACAAAACACAATGTTCTTCCCATGTGGCAGTTGACATTAATATATCATCTATATAGACTGTTATTTTCTTAAGTAGTTCATCTCCCAACACTTGTGACATGGCTCTGACAAAAGCACACACACTTATATTTACACCAAAGGGTACCACCTTATATTGATTACATCTGCCTTCAAACAAAAAAAGCAGTATACTTTCTAGACTCCCTAGCCAGTGCCAGATTCCAGTAACCAGAGGTCACGTCCATAGATGTAAAACAATTAGATCCCTCAAATTTTTGCAGTAACTCTTCAGTGTTTTCTGGCCGGTCACTTTCTGGTAACACAACTTCATTCAAAGCTCTAGCATCCAGCACTAGTCTTACAGATCCATCCTTCTTCATAACCACGATGACCAGATTATTATATACACTCACAGCCTTTTCAACAATCCCTCATTTAATCATATTCTGTATAAGGTCCCTAACAGCTTCCCTGTGTCTTTTAGCAATAGGTATAGGTTTTTTGAAAAAAGGAGTATCATCTTTTACATTTAAGTAGCATTCATACCCCTTTACTAAGCCAGGTTTATCAGAAAAAACATTTTTATGATCTAGTAACACTACTCTTAACCGATCCCTTTGATCCTCCTCTAAATCTGGCATCTCTTTCACTTTTTGCTCTGTTTTTTCTTGTACCACCCACATTTCCTCAGGGTCCACCCCCACATCATCTCCATACTCATTGTAGTCCCCCAAATCCTCTGTCCTTCTACAATACCTAACTGGTATACTGGCTACTTCTTCATTGATCACATAGTCTTTTCGAAAAAATGGCACAACCCTATCTTTCCCATTTATTTAAAAAATTATCACACTTTCTTTAAAATTTAATCTCCCTTTGTAATGGTTAAAGAAATCTACACCAATCAACATTTTTATACACAGATCAAGAATTATAAGGAAGTTATGGAATACTTCCACCCCATTTATTTTCGCTGGCAACAGAACTTCATATCTAACAGGTTTTTTCACTTTTCCAGTAGCTACAATAATCTGTACCCCCATTACTGGCATAATTACAAGATAATTCCCTTTTTGCAATGGTTCTAACCAACCTTTACTCACAGCACATAAATCACTACCTGTATCTGCTAAACACTGTACCTCTTCATCACACACCTGCAGACTAATTATTGGTTGACTCAATACTTTCCTTTCCTTGCTAGTGTCAGCACCCTCCTCCAACAAGTCGTTCACAACCTCTCTTCTATCAAAACCTTGCCTGTTTCTGGAAATTACACAGACTTTTGCAGAATCACCTTCACCACTTTTTTCCCCCATACTAAGTATTCTATCCACTAGTGAGCACTCAAAACTTCCTTCTGGCGCTTCACTATTCTCCATTATAGCCTCTCTCTCTTCCCTTTCTCCACTATTAATCAGTCAACCCCCACTTTGGTCACCATCCTCCTGCTACTCCCTAATAGCCTCACAAATGTTGTCATTTATAGACGCTAATATTTCCTCAACACTGGCATCACTAATTTCCTGTAATTCTGCTTGGTTGCTAACCACTTTCTTGCACTCAGATTCTGTCACATATTCCACTAATACACCATCCCACTCATCTGCAATACAGTGCTTATCTTGTTTACATCTATCCAAAAAATCCTCTAAACCTCCATTAAACGTATAGAATTTTACGTAGCTTTTTTCATCTGTTGCTACTACCTTCTCTTGTACCTCCCTTACAGTCCCTGTCTGGTTACTATTAACACTTACAAAAGGTTTTGCTAGCGGGCTCAAACTATTACTTCCTGTCTGGTAAATGCTAGCCCTTTCACAGACGGCATTTAGTTTGACGGATTCTGTAATTCGGTATCCTTTCTTATGTTTACCCCTCTCTGCTGCTGCCTTTGTGCAACATCATTCTCTCACACTGGAGAATATGACTGATAGTCGTGCACCTGTTCCTCATTACTTTGCCTATCATTTCGAGGATAGCGCCACCTCCCGGCACCTCTGCCCCTGCCATTTCCACGGAACACGCCAATTTTGTTAATGTTTACATTATGTCACAGTCCTGCATCATTTGGTGGTCTGTCATTACGATTTGCATATTCCTCCTCATGCAATAACTTTTCAACCCTCTCCAAATGACTAATGAACTTACGCACATCATCTCTCGGCACTGAAATAAGTTTGCTCCGCCAGTGCATAGGCAGTTTACCTTCCAAACCCATAACAATTTGCTCGGGCTCGATTTTGTTGTTTAAGTATGACAAATCTGTCATCCACTTTAACATGAATTTTTTTTACACTTTC
This sequence comes from Schistocerca serialis cubense, assembly GCF_023864345.2. Classification (NCBI taxonomy): domain Eukaryota; kingdom Metazoa; phylum Arthropoda; class Insecta; order Orthoptera; family Acrididae; genus Schistocerca; species Schistocerca serialis. The sequence goes on from NC_064638.1 coordinate 1,194,229,343, forward strand.
CCTTCTGGGATTAAACTTTTCCCCTGCCCAGAAGCTATTTAATAACTCCACCTGTTTTTCCTTACCCCAATATTCTTTCAAAATGACTCTTTAAATTTATCCAAAGTATCGTACTGTTCAGTAGCAATAATCCCCCAAGTTCTGGCCTCTCCTAAGAATTTTGATGTAATAAAACCTATTTTCTGTTTGGCTGACCACAAACTAGGTAACACACCTTCAAAATCATTCCAAAATTCTTTTGGATGCACATTTACTGTTGGATCAAAACATAAAACTTGTCTGTTAGTGATATATGACATTTCAGATGATTCTACCACAAAACTACACCCACTTCTGTTTATTCCATGTTTGAGGTTAGTTTCAACTTGGCATAGTATACTGTCATGCTCATCCAACCTACTTTCCATCTCTTTGACTTGGTTAGTTAGCTGAAGAACATTTTTTTCAGACTCATCCACTCAGTCTGACACAGTTTTCACTTCATTCATACATTTGTCAGATTCAGAACTGATTTTGCTGGCTAACACTTTGTGATCAGTTTCACATACAGATTCTACAGCCACTATTTCAACCTGTACTTTTTGTATACCTTCTTTAATTTCATCTGCTCTTTGTTTGTTTCTAATAGCAACTCTATTCAAAGCCTCTGTTAATTCACCTTTTACAATTCTAACAGATCTTTTGCAATTATTCTCAACTCGAGGAATTTTCTTTAAATGCGAACATTTTTAGGTTAGGCTTTACCGTGACTGTTACTGACATTAAATGAAACAACAAGTTCACTGTTACCAGTCACCGTTTTATTTATTTCCATGACACATTTCAAAGGTTTAAACCTCCATCATCGGGTGGATTTACATTAGTTAGTACTACATTTGTGTGTGTGTTGTGTTACGATTTTTGGAGGAACTTGTGGCACTGCCTCCAGTGGTCACAGGTTCCTTTTGCTGTTGTAACACATCACATGTATACTGCCACATTTGTTTATAAATGTTTCAAATTGTTGTTTCATTTAATCGAGAAATTTTGTCATCTACTTTATTTTCTAATGACTTCAATTCATTTTCCCACATTTCTTTTAAAACAGCAGTTTGCTTTTCAAGATTTTCATTAAACCCACTATTAAGTTCACTAATTTTTTCATTAAAACCACTGTCAAGTTTACTATTTTTTTCAGTAAAACCACTGTCAAGTTTTTCGAGTTTACCATTAATTTTTTCAGCCAAATTTGTTTGTCCTTGTGTAGAGCCCATTAAAGCGGAAAACTTTTCCTGCATACTTCATAGTTCTATTTTTGGCATCATTGTATCTTGTTAACCTTGTTCCACTGGCACTATACCAAATTTGGTATCCACATGTGATACATTTGATTCAGTAACATTACCAACATTATCATCACACACTTGATCATTACTGAGTTCATGCGTAATATCACTTTTTGGATTAGTATTATCCCCAATAGTTACATTAACAAACACACTTGAAACAGACTCAATTCCACTGTCTGTAAATAACATAGAAATATCATCAAAAACATCCCCTTTTATTTTAACATCTACTCCTTCTCTCTGTTCAGGTGTGCTAGTGTGTGAAGCACTCACACTGAATGAAAGTTCTTCCTCCTTCACCATATTCACAAAATCTTTATCACTTGCCATGTTTCTCAGTCTTTCAGCACACACACACAACAGATGTAACAAAGTTTGCTTATCTTTTGTCGAATGCTGCAGCCTCGGCGTGTTGAGACTGCGAGTCCGATTCCCTGCGGCTGCCGCAACAGTTTCCGGGCCCTCGCTCATCGTATAGGCTACCCGCGCTGCCCTGTTGTATTGCTCACCGCCACCGCTAACATGCCATCTGCTGCTTCGCTGCGCTCCCGTTGCTACTGCAGCCGTTGCATATCATCTTCTTTCTTGCAACTCCAGCAACACGAAACGGGTTCCATTCAAATTTCTGCTAGTACCGGTTCACTAAATTCCTTCACCAACATTCACTGTTCAGTCCATCAAAATCTTTCTCTCAACCGCGGATACAAAATACTATGTCTTTAATGTTTCCTGGCTGATGCACCACTTGCCGCAGTGCGGTTCCTTCCGTAACTTTACGATGGACCTGCACCTACCTGTGAACATTGCCTCAGCAGGTCATCAGTAGGAAAGCCAAGTGAACCTACTGTACTTCGACGTCAACCAGGCTGCAATTTAAGTCACTAATCCACATTTCAGAAGAAAGTTTTCACACAAATTAAAGGTTGGAAATTTTGTTCTCAATTAATATATTCTGAAACTTAGGTGAACAAGTATCACTGCCAAGCCCGTACTAGTCTTAACACAGTCACTCTCAATTTCTTTCAGTCACGTTAGCAAGTTTATGGTGTTGCATTTCCCGAAAACGTAATAACTACAAAAATACTGATTGTTTTTGATTGATATTGCTTGCCAAATATTTAGTCTGTTGGTACCAAATGCAGTCACAGTTTTTAGCCACCGACCTGCTCAATACGCCACGTGGAATATATGTCTTTTTTCATCACAAAATTCACTTAAAATTTCCGAAATTTTTGCTCGCCCATCGGAATAATTATGACGTCACTTTACAACACTGTTGATGTATGAAACACTGCTACATCTGGCAACTTATCGTTTCCATCGAAACTACTACTACACACGTCCGAACTGTTTCATGGCTAGGCTCCCACTCTTCTCTAGAATACTCTAAGTCTTCTCTACCAGCAGAGAAAGGTGCACGAAGAATACTGTTTTATCATTGGTCAGTTTACTCAACAGCCAATAGCAAAACAACATTCTCCCGCATCAGTCCGCGCTTTTCATCCACAACCAATCGCAAAATAGTAAACCTCACAACTGCACTTTTTACCGACGTAATGATCTAATATGCTGAAGTTTTGCTTATGCATAAAGTTATTTACTATTGTTATTTATACCTGAATTAACTTACCCTTTACCATAAACTTACTTTACAAATCTATTCTACAAAAATTCCCTTTGTCCATATCCATACTTCTTTGAAATGTTCCCACACTAAATCCTACTGCATAACTCATTAAACAAGTATCTTCATATTAACCTTAAACCACACTCACACATCATTCATACTGCTAAAACACATTTATAACATTTTACATACACAAAAAGACATAATAACACTTTATGAAAATACTAGAACAGTTTATGAAAAACATTCTATTACTTTAGTGGACTCTAGTGGGCACAATTGAAACTAAATCAGTCCCCTATCCAATATTGTCCTCTATCGGCTGACACATAAACTACATGCGCGTCCAGTCTCGCATCACAACCTGTCACTATCCAGCTCTGAGACACATCTCCCACTTAACCACCTCCAAGGCAGGATTGGTATACGGCGCTATGCCTCACCCTCAACACCATTGGATGCCAAAGTCTGGAGGACCTGTGATAAATGATCTTCGTGGTCTTCAGTCGATTTGCTAAAAATGAGTATGTCATACAGGTATGCGAAGCAGAACTCGAATCGTCATAAGATTGAGTCAATGAAATGTTGCCACGTTTGTGCTGCATTCTTTAAACAGAATGGCATGAAACTGTACTGGAACAAACCGAGCGGCGTGATGATCACAGTCTTTGGAATGTCTTCTGGCACTACGGGAATCTGGTGGTAAGCATGTTTGCAGTCAATCACACTGAAGATTGTGGCGCCCAATAACATATAAGTGAAATCGTTTATGTTTGGCACAGGGTAATTGTCCATGACAGTATGAGCATTTAAACATATGTGTTCACCACACATTCGAAAAAACTGTCGTGTTTGGTGATGATGTGAATTAATGAAGACCAATTGCTGTCCGATGGCTGTAGAATGTCTGCCTCCAGAAGTTCGTTAATTTGCTGCCGGGCCATGCACAGCTTAATGGGGTTGAAGCATCTAACCTTGTGTCTAATACAAGGGCAGGCAGTGGTAATTATCTTGTGTGTCATTCTGTCAGTGACAGAAGAGACTGAGAACTGCACACGAGGCTGAGTAACGTTCTGACATGGAGTTTTGGTATGAGTGGGGCACGATGAGGCTTAGCCGTTAGCGCGAGTGGGAAAAGGCAGCACGAAAGTCACATGCCTATTATGTGAGAGCGGTGAGCGCTTGTTTGCAGAGGATGGCTGTGCACGCAGCTTGGAGCGGAGTGGGGCGCGCAGCGACTGTCTGTTGTTAACTTTGCCTTGGGTAACTGGTGCGGGCGAGAGAGGAGCTGGTGTCGCGCAGGTGACAGCGATGGCTGCCGAGTTTCTCGGCAGGTCCGCGGGAGAGGGGAAATATTTATCAACAAGCTGGGTGGCTGCCTGCATAGTGGTCGTGGTCACGCTGTGCGAGCGACTGTTATTAGAGACACTATTTGAAACACGAGGCACTGCGCATAGTGGGCGCTAGGGCAGTGCAGAGGTCACTGAATGTGAATTGCCACATGCAATGAATGTTTTTGAACTAACCTGATGAGTGATCGAACTGATGCTTGGCGATGAAGTTCGATCTGGTGAAGGAACTGCGGATTGCAGTTTGAACAGTGACGTGCGGGCCGCAGCGAGCTCGTTGTAAGTGTGAACAAGGCGTTGTTTCAGCTCATTGTTCTCCCAGTGGTGGTGCACAGCTGAGTCATACTCTGAAAGGAGGTTAGTGACACAGGTCACAATCTTGCCCATGAGGGCAGAACACTCACGAACTAAATCCCATGTTGTGGCGGTAAAGGAACAAGGAGTACGGGTGCTGGAGCACGGTATCTGAGTGTTAGACAGGTGGTGTAACACTGAACTATGTTTGGGGAGAGCTTGTAATGGGACAAAAAATCCATACCAAGAATTGGTTTGTCAATGTCGGCGATGTAGAAGGTCCATGGGAAACGTAGAGAAGGGGATAGGTGCAACATCACTTTCACAGAACCGACAGTCTGTAACATTGATGCACTGACAGCTCGTAGGAGAGACTTCATGGTGAAAAGTCGGCAGGAGCCAATTATCAAGAGATGTTAGACACATCAGCGCCAGTGTCAATTAGGTAGACGAACTGCAATTAAATGTCTGTCATGTAAAAACGACCGCTCGGCCGAGAGGGACGAGCGGACAGAGTGCAATGTTAGGGGATGCCTGTAAAGTTCCCCGCAGGACTCGGTGTCACTTAGTTCCTGCAGCCGGCTTTTGGGTATTGGCAAGGTAACCTGCACTTCTTGGCCCCAGCCCCAAAAATTTTGTGGTACCAACAGTATGGATGAGCTGGATGTGGTGGTGGTGGTGACTGTGATAGCGGGGAAGGCTTGTCCTCGTTGATCTGTTCGGGGATGTAAACCGGGATGTATCTAGAGTGAGCGAGTCTTGAGTGCTCAGAAAGAGGAGAGAGTGAACGGGTACTGCCAGGTGGTGTAGAAGGCATGGAATTGGAATGTGCCCTGCTCGTGCCTGCAGACGGCCGGTAAACAGGAGGTACAGTATCACACAGTGATGGGGGATGAGCTGGGTGTTTCTGGCGCAGGCGCGTATACAGCTGATTTGCGATGTGTGGGCGAGAACCGATAGACTTGAAAGGGTGTGACAGTAGGTGCGTCTGTAGGTTGGTAGATAACTTTGCAGACCATACCACCCACAGAGTGATGTCTGGCATCGTGTGTTCACTCACGAGTAACCTGAGGCGGCGCCAAAGTTGTGATGGAGTGCGGTCCCCCAGGTGCTCCTCGTACAGAATCTTGATCATCAATTCTTGTGGTGAGCAGGCAAATCAGTCCAATATCGTTTTCTTGGCGAACTCATACTTTGGTGGTGGTGGAGGCAAAAGTAGGTGATCACAAATTAAATCTGAGTGGTCGTGAAGGTGTGTGACCAAACATAGGAACTTGGAGTTGTCATCAGTCCCTTGATGCAGCTCGAAGAGGTGTGCCACCAGTGCGAACCATGAACCTGGATCGTCCTCATATAGGGGAAGTAGCTTGAGTAGGCAGCCTGGAGGTGGAGACAGGGGTGCTTCGGCATGTCTTGGAAGGTCTGCAGTCCCGTTGCAGAAGAGTTCATGCTGGGATCCGGCATCACCGGAGTGGAAATGTTACTAGCACACACGTTTGGGACAACAGCTGGCTGTAATGTCTCTGAATATGCCCAAAAACACCACACGGTAGGCACGGTTGGTACCGTGGGAATGAACAGGTGAGCAGTGCGTAATGAGGGCCCGTAAACTGGACTGGAAATTGCGAGAATAGCACTGACATTGTCCAACTCGGAAATGACGCGGAAGGCCGGCGCGTGGCAGGCGCAGACGGTACTGCGGAAGGAGGGAGCGGTTGTATGGCCAGAATTAAGGACCCCCATGAGTGAGGGTGGAGCGGGGGGGGGGGGGGGGGGGGGGGGAGTGGTGGCATGGGGCAACAAGTGTTTCCGCGCACACTGGCCACGCACCCTTCATGGTAGGACCATAACACACTGGTGAAACCTGTTGGCGATCACACTGTCATAGTACAACATTGCTGGGTGGAGAGGCTATGTTGGGTGCACCCGTACCCATGTGGTCACGAAACTGGGTCGCCTATCCGGTGGTTTGTTGCGGCGAACTGGGTGCATAAAACTGTCTGTTACTGATTTGTGAGGAAGGCGAGGCTGGCGTAGCTTGGTAATAGTTGACTGCATGTGCGTTTTGCACAAATGGCAGCATTGCACATGGCACTACTGTAATCGACGTTGTGGCATGTAGAGGATCAAAGCAAGTGTGCAAATTTCAGTCCCTTTGAACTTCATATGAGTGATCAATTGTCACACTATTTAGTAGATTGTCCACTTCACTTTTCACTTGTTTATGTGCGTAATCCAGCGAAACAAAGCCTGAGTCCATTGTTTGAGGTAATTGTGTAACACTCGGTCGTTGTGGAGTTGCTAAAGTAGAGGTTATCCTCATCAAAGATTGTAGATCATTGTCCGTTAGATGCGAAATAACCAATGGCGGAAGGTTGTGTTGGCCTGGACATAAGAGCTGGGCCTCCAAATCTTCGTAAAGATTGTTCAGTGATGTAGCCATGGAATTGGATGTGAAACCTATTGATTCTATATGACCGGCGTGGAAGATGTAGGCCTTTTTTTGTCCGGGGTCACCAATATGGGATTCTGGATAGGGATCGTAATGCACGCAATAAGTAGTTCCCAAGTTTTCTATATACACATACATTTTACCATAAAGACTGATACACATGAACACTGCATGAAGTAAAAAGGCAGACTGAATTAAACATGGCGGCTTGTCAGAGCAGTTAATATTCCAAAGATTGTAATTTGTGTGGTTGATGTGACCTATTGACGCCACACTTACATAATCTGACAAAATGTAAAAACAGTTCTTTAATGAAAAAGTTTTCAGCAGCTTTTTTGAGTGTGTTTATATGTTTGTATTCTAAACAATTTCTGGCAGCTTACTGTAGATTGTTACACCAGAAGGATAAGCAATCTTTTGAGACAGACTTGTGTTGGAATAATTTACGTGGATATTGTCCCTTAACCTAGTATGGTGCTCATGCATATCTGTGTTTTGGATAAAAAGATTCTCTTTCTTCATCATGCCTTTTTTTTCTCTCTCTCAAAGAACACAATTTCTAGGATATAAATGCAGGGAAGAGGGAGAATAATTAAATCTCTAAAGAAAGGCTTACAGGAACTTTCATTGTTTGTTTTTTGTTGTTTGGATTATTTTCTTTTGGTTCCTGAGTGTTATTTGCAGGAGGAGAATTTTTCCAAAAGATAACACTATAACTCAATAGCAAATGTATCTGAGAAAAATACACAGTTTTTACAGTTTGCAGAATTGCATTGCTGATTACTTATGCTAGTTTAGAGAGTTGAGAGTTTAAGGATGTTATGTGAGAGTTTCATTTTAGATTTTCTTGCGCGCAAATGTCTTGAATTTTTTCAGAGTGACATTCCAAATTTCATGGTTGTTCATGGAAACTGCTGGCTTTTCAGTGTATCTATTTTTCTGGGCCTGGAAGTGCAGAGTAACCAAGCAATGGAAACTCCAGGTATGAATATCAACAATGTAGGAAAAGACAGATTGCTACTTACTATAAAGAAGACACATTAAGTTGCAGACAGGCAGAATTAAAAGACACAATTAAAAGTATCACAATTGAAAGTGTCTTTTAATTGTGCCTGTCAGCAACATAACATGTCTTCTTTATGGTAAGTAGCAATTTGCTTTGTCCTACAGTGTAGAGTAACTGTTTTTTTGTGGGTTTAAGATGAGCCTGTTTCTCTACAGCCATTGTGAAACTTCATCTGTGATGAGCCCTTTTTTTTTTTTTTTTTTTTTTTTTCAGTAAGCAGAGTCATATATCTGCAAATAGTACTACTTCTGCATGCTTTACATACGAGGGGAGATCATTAATACATGATTGAAGGTTGTTAATGCATACTAGGATAAGAAATGGTTCTAGGACAGAACCCACTGGTAGATCATGTGTCAGTAAGGCTGGAACTGAATTGTAGTTCTGTGTAATGCTAGTGTGTCTTTGTTAGACTACTGTAACCTGAGAACGATTACTTAAGTAGGATTGCAGCCACTCATTTGGCACTCCTCACACACCAGGGATTAATTTTTTGAGAGAATAAGAGAACTGAATGATCCATAACATCAAAAGCCTTTGTTAAATCTAAGAAAATACCTGCAATTGTGGAGTGATTGTCTTTAGCACTTACAATGTGGTTTACAAAATGGAAGGTTCCAGTCTCCATTGAGCAAAACCATGATGCCGTATTGATTGTATATGATTCTGACTACTAGATAGGAAGAGTTGTTCTATAACCTTTGAAAAGCCAGATAGCAATGCTACAGTGCTACAGTTCTATAATTTGACATTTTCTGGGAGTCTCCTTTCTTGTAAAGAGGTAAGAATTTAGCAGTTTTTAGCAGATCTGGAAAAAGGCCCAGCAACAGTGAAGAATAGTAAATGTCTAATAATGGTATGAGAATAAAATTTGTTGATAATTTTATTATATGATGAGGGACCTCATCAACACATACTGAACTGCTATTTTTTAATGAGCTTATGATTTTTTCCTTGGCCATGTTGACTAGCAGGACCAAGGAACCAGCTGTTTTTTGTTGATATCAACATTTACAAGAGCCTGGGTGTCCTTCACATCTAACGTGCCAAATTTTTGGTCATTAAATAATTTGCAATTGTAGCAAAGTATGAAATGAACAGATCAGCAACTAACTTTCAGTCAGCCAATAAGCCTGTCATTATGGTATAGAGCAATATTCTTACGGGTTTCCTTCTTCTCAGAAAGTTTCTGCACAGGTTTCCATGGCGTCTTAATGTTGTTTGGCAGATTCCTGTAAACTTTTAATTTTCTTCTTAATTTAGCTTTTTTTATGACTTGCTTAAGAACTGATTTATATTTTTTGAAATAGCTTAGAAATTCGGGATCACTGTTTGTTTTTGAGAGTTTAAATAAACCTCTCTTCATGTTACAGGAGACTAACTCCAGGTGTAATCCAGTTTTTTGGTCTGTTTGTGTTTTTGCAGTTGAATTTCATTTTTGGGAAGGCTTTTTAAAATTTTCACTGAATTTTATTATGAAATGGTAGAACTTGTCATTTGTATTAGATTTCCTAACAGCATTATCCATAATTTATTAGATAGCAACTGCAGAAAATATTCTATATTTCCTCACTGATGGTCCTCTTATATACAATAGGTTCGTCCACAGATGGAGGGCAGATGAGGGGCACAGTCAGTAGCTGTGCCCAATTATCACATTGAATGTCTGTTCTGAGTACCTACCTACAATTCCACAAACCTGGTCAGGCAAAGTGGCAATGGATCTTCTAATACAGATTGGGGAGGTTGTGACTTGGGATGATGTTAACAAAGTTCTTTCTTCCTGTACTACTACTTTAAAAAATGGTATTAAAATCATCACATAGTACCACAGTCCTTTTGTAACTTTCGAGTTCACTTACAGCAAGATCAAGATACTAAAAAAAATCATTCATATTTCTGTCTGGTAATCTATAAGTACACAAAATTATTACTTTTACCATGGTTAAATCTATGGCTGTCACCTCAAACACCTTCTCTTATGCAGTTTTTCAAACAAAGTCTAGTATCTTATAATTAAAGTTTTGTTTGACATATGTACAACATCCTCCATATTTTGATAAAATTCTGCAAAAGGAGATAATAAGTTTAACATTCTCAACTTTTAGGTTCTGTCAAATAATGGAAAATCCAAGATGGAATGTAACAATATTATGAAAGTGATAGTTGATACTTAACACACAGCGGAGATGCTGAGTCACAGATAGGCACAACAAAAAGACTGTCACAAAATAAGCTTTCAGCCAACAAGGTCTCTGTCACTCACACACACACACACACACACACACACACACACACACACACAACCACAGTCTCTGGCAGCTGAAGTCAGACTACGAGGATCAGCAGCAGCAGCAGCGCATGATGGGAGAGGCAACTGGGTGGGGGTAAAGAGGGGGCTGGGGTGGGGAGGGGGGTATAGCAGGGTAGGGGTGGGGATGGTGAAGTGCTGCTGGGGAGCATGCAGGGATGAGGTGGAGAGTGGTGGGTGGGGCAGCTAGGTGGAGTCAGGAGGTTACACGGACGGCGGGGGAAAAGAGGGGTGAGGACAGGGAGGGGGGGGGGGCATAGTGCAAAAGGAGAGAAGTAAAAAGACTGGGTTTGATCATGGAATAGAGGACTACGTTGTGCTGCAAAGGGAACAGGGAAGGGCCTGGATGAGTAAGGACAATGCCTAATGAAGGTTAAGACCAGGAAGGTACGGGAACGTAGGATATATTGCAGGGAGAGTTCCCACCTGTGCACATATGGCACAGGCTGTGAAGCAGTCACTGAAATGAAGAATGTTGTGTTGGGCGGTGTGCTCAGCAACAAGGTGGTACAATTGTTTCTTGGCCACAGTTTGTCGATGGCCATTCATGTGGACAGGCAGCTTGTGTTTGTCATGCAGATCTAGAATGCAGCATAGTGGTTGCAACTTAATTTGTAGATAATATGACTGGTTTCGCAGGTAGCCCTGACTTTGATGGGATAGGCGATGTTTGTAACCGGACTGGAGTAGGTGGTGGTCAGAGGATGTAAGGGACAGGTTTTGCATCTAGGTATATTACAGGGATATGAGCCTCAAGGTAAGGGGTTGGGAGGAGGGATTGTGTAGGGATGGACGAGGATAATGTGTAGGTTTGGTGGGAAGGAGGGTGGGGTGGGAAGGATAGTGGCCAGGACATTTCTAATTTCAAAGCACAATGAGAGGTAGTTGAAACCCTGGTGGAGACTGTAAGTCAGTTGCACTAGTCCTGCATGGTACTGAGTTGTGAGGAGAATTCTCCTCAGTGGCTGGACGGTGAGACTTTTAGAGGTGGAAGATGACTGGAAACATAAGGCATGGGAGATCTGTTTTTGTACAAGGTTGGGAGGATAATTACCGTCTGTAAAGGCTTCAGTGAGACCCTTGGTATATTTCAAGAGGAACCACTCATCATTACAGGTTTTTAGGTTTTGTAAATAGTCTTTGCACATTCAGTGTTTACACATGCATAGAACTGAAACATCTCTCCAGTCGTCAGTAAGGAGAACACTGAGTTTGTCTAGTTTGTTTCACAGTGATTGGATAGTATGATAGCTATTTTAGAGCACAACTATAATTTTGTTTTATTTCACTGCCTGTGGATGATGATTATTCAAAATCACTTAGTTTGTTTGCTAAACCTTGTTCATAACATAGCAAAAATGGTAGATTGTTCTCATGTATATTTAAACCTGTGTGAGGAAGAGGCCTATATGAATCACATGTGCTATCATTGATTGGTGTGACATTGGTAGAGAGATTTATTGTTTCACTGACCTGGAGTTCGGTTCTTTTTTGCAAGAATTCATGATTTTTGTTGTTGAAGGGTATAGCATCTGCAGCACAAAACTGCATGTTCAATTTCCTGCATACTATTTCTTGGATCCATGTTATTACAAAGTCCTTCCTTAATCTGTTGAGGTGTAGACCATGGGTTGTGTGGAATTTTCTTCTTACGCAGCTTATGTCGTAAAAACATTACATTTTCAAATCTTGTGTATATATTTTGGATCTCTATATTTGCATTATGCACCTCTTTATCTATACATGACCAATCTGGTAAGTCATGACAGTGTGGGGCAGCACAAAAGGCAGTTGCATTTGAGCTTCATAGCTTGCAGAGTCTTCTTTTGAGTGAGATCAGTAAGTCTTTAGCTTCATTTCTTGCTACATCATTTGTTCCTGCTAGGAACATGAAAAAGTCTTTGTTTGTTGAAGCTATTGCCATGTCATGATTCACAGAAGTCACTGTCTGAAATTTGGCACCTGGTTTCACGATGCTGGTTATACTGTGCCTGGTTCTAGATCTCAGTTCAGCCACTTAATTTCATTCTTGACTGTCTACAAACAGGTTTATTTTGCCTATTCTTGGTGCCTGGTAGTTCCTTGAATTTTCTTCCGGGCATTGTTCACTCATTTTCCTTGAGTTAATTCCTGCTACATATTCTTCTGAAGAATGAGAAATTCTATCACTTCACCAATTTTAGTATCTTTGTCCATTATTAGTATTTTGTGCATTTTCTTTGTTATTGTCTGCAGCTGATAATCTCACACTACTGCAATTTTCTTGATGCTTCTGGTTTTTTATTTATTTTTTCACTAAACATATCTCACTTTTTAGAACACCACTTAACAACATTTTTGGTAATTTCATTTCAACTGCACTGCCAATGGCAAATATGCATTTTCCTCGTCTTGTTTTATGTATACTTAGGTATAAAAAAGGCAGTATACATACACTCTTGACTCAATTTCAGTATGGTTCACATGGGCTTTTCTTTTTTTATAATGATTTATACTGTTTCATTTCCTAAGTTTCCCTTTTACTTGATGCTCATATGGTCCAAAGAGTCCTTCATATACTGTGCATGGTGACTGTTTGCCTGTATAATGTCACAGCTGCTTTATAATGAATATGACCGAACTTAGTTTCCAACATACTAGACTTGTATTCAGGAGAATGATGGTTCGAATCACTGACCAGTCATCCAGAAGTAGTTTTTTTGTGATTTTCCTAAATCCCTCCAGGAAGATACCAGAATAGTTCCTTGGAAAAGAGCACAGTCAATTTCCTTCTTGTTGATGAGACATTAAATTCTGATCCTTCCTCTACTTCTAATTTATCCAGTCTCATTCTCCATGAGCCACTGTGTTGTGACATTTACAAAAATAAATGCTCTTCTCTACAGCTGCACCATATTCATATCTCCGTTCATTATTAACATGTTACCAGAATGGTTCTTTTTCTCTTCAATGCCTACATCATTTGCAAAATAATAAATATTGCAGCACTTCATATTTCAAGACTCCATCTCCTGAGTGGCAAGTGTTCCCTACTGACACATGCTGCTCATTGTTGCTAATGTTTTTTTTAAAAATTTTTATTTTTCTTTTGCCCTGGGCTTATGCCACAGTGAACAGATAGTTGCAGAATAGAAAGAGGATACTGCATAGACTCACCTCACCAGATACTGCTACAAAAGCAGACACTGATGTCGGTATCTGCAGAGTATAACTGTTATCTGGTCCATTAGACAGCAGTAAAGTGGCATGGTCTGACAGTTTCAGGCCAGAAATTTTTGCCTTCATACTGCTTTTCACTGAATGTTCATTTTTATTGATTTGGAGATGACATAATGATTGTCTGTTTGGGTTACAAATTTGTTTTTCTTTGTCTGCCCACTTGGCTGTGGATACTAACCATCTCAACTTTCATTTTTAAAGGACTGGTATTTTATTGGAAATGTTAAAAGTTTTCTAAATTGCTTCTCTCCAAACAGCAGGCTGTCCCCCATTGCTCCTCCTCCTCCTCACAACCACCACCACCACCACCATCCCCACAATCAGGGCAGTTATCAGTGCAGTTTATTATACTGGGACTAAACATAGCTTTCATCCTTAATATGTATTATTGGAATTTGAAACATCTCAGCTGGTGGTTGGGTATGTAGCACACTCGTTTGAAGGCACTAGCTGAAATTAATTTTGGAAGTATTTTGTAAGGGAGGGGTTATGAACATTATAGCAATTTAGAGGATACACAATTACTGACTGAATTACTTTTCTGTTTTCTTTATACTTATGAATTGAATTCAAACAATGAAAAGTCCAGGATGGAATAACAACAATAGGATAAATTGCTACTGACCATATAGAGGAGATGCTGTGTGTGTGTGTGTGTGTTTCAGAAGAAGGCCTTTTGGCCGAGAGCTAAAATGTATAGCAGTCTTTTCATGGTGCCTGTCTGCAACTCAATGTCTCTATACGGTGAGTAGAAATCTATTCTTTTCATAATATAGTGTACTGAATTCAAATTAACCTAACCTGAACTTGAGTAAATCATGCACAGTAAACAACATATACCACTAAAAAATATTTATCAATCTGATACCTTATTAAGTAAGCAAAATAAATCTTGTAAATGTGCTTCATTAAATGAGTTTCCATAATTATGAAAAGAGGAAGTTAATCTTAAAACTTAAAGTTGATCTCACAGTAACATAGCGATAATTAGAACAGGTGTGAGCAGCAGATACACTACCACATCAATTCTTATTAGTGGAAATATGATCAATTGGAGCCTCAAACAAATTTTGTGCCTGGATTGAGGATTTCTTTGTCGTGAGGATGCAGCATGTTATCTTGGATAGACAGTCATTGACATATATAGAAGTAACTTCATGCATGCACCAAACAAGAGTGTTGTAACCCTTATTGTTCATGTTGTATATTAGTTACCTAGCAGACAATATTAATGTTAACTCTGGAATATTAATGTTGTAGTTGTGGTTCTTGTATTTATTGGTCCTGTTGTCTACAAAGCAGCTTAAACGTAAGACATTGGACAAGTCAACTTATAAATATACAGCTAAAAGTCATTTCTAGGCATATGTATTTAAGGTTACAGTAATACACTATATACATAAGTATTTATATAACACACTTCATAAATTTTGATATTCTTTAATGGGGTAAAAGCAGTGATGCTGTAAATATGACTTTACAGCTTTTCCAAAGGTATTGACCCCAGTAATAGATTTTATGTTTTCAGGAAGTTTGTTATAAAGCTTAACTCCCGAGTGAAAAGTACCTTTTTGGCACAGAGCTGTGCTGATTTGAGCTATATGTAAGTTTCTGTTTTGTCTGACCAAGTGATCATGTATATCACAGTTTTTTGCAGTCTGCAGTCCTTACTTATTATGTTTATTTTAAAGAATAAAAGGGTTTCCATAAGGTATACACATGGTAATAGAGGAATACCAGATTTCTTAAACATAGGTTTACACAAGTCTCTAGGCTTGCATCCAAACAAGATTCTAATGGCCCTTTTTTTAGTTTATAAGTGATATTAGCTGTTTTAGAGTTTCCCCAGAAGGTGACATTATATCTGAGATGAGAATGAAAGTAGACATGATATGCATTCATTACTGATTTCTCATTACAACATGATTTTAATGAGCAAAGAAGGTAACCTGTTTTGCTCAGTTCTGCATTGAGATATTCAACATGCTTATACCATCTGACATTGCTCTGCAGCCAAAGTCCTAAGAATTTGGTTTCAGTACTGTTACCAAATAGTTCGTCATTGACAGAGACATGTCCTTGTTAGGAACATTGTGAAATTTTAGTGCAATGTTTTTTTTACTATTTATTACAATCTGATTATACTGCTGTTTCGTGACTACATTTACTGTCTGCTGTAACTGTTCATTGCTGTCTCCTTTTAGTAGAATTGTGGTGTCATCTGCAAATATGATTGTTTTATGTGCATCAACAATTAAGTTTAGATCATTTATGTACAGAAGAAACAGAAAGTGTCTCATTACTGATCCTTGGGCTACACCACATTTAATTTGTTTATAGTCAAATAAGTGTTCAGATACAGTTTTTAGTTCAATATTTGTGTGCATGATGCACACTGTCTGCTTATGATTAGTCAGGAAGGAACTGATCCATTTGTTGGACAGACCTCGAATACCATATCTTTTAAGCTCTGATAGCAGAATTTTATGATCCACCATGTCAAAAGCTTTTGACAAGCCAATAAATACACTACTCATTCCTGTTTTTTGTCCATCAAGTTTAGGATGGAATTGATGCACTCGTAAATAGCAGTTGACATTGACCTCTTATTTCTGAATCCGTGTTCTTCATTACATAGGATGCTGTTTTTATTTATAAATTTCATAAGTTTGTCATACATAGCTTTTTCTAATACTTTAGAGACGCAGGAGGAAATTGTGATGGGTCTGTAGTTATTTACGTTATCTTTCTCACCTCTTTTATATACAGGAATAACTTTTGACATTTTCAATACATCAGGGAAAGTGCCTGCCCGAAGTGAGCAGTGACATAAGTGTGTGAATATTTCAATTAGATTTGATGCACTCTTCTTTAATATTGTTGCAGGAGTACCATCAATGCCTGCAGAGTTGGAACTTTATAGTCCTTTCATTGCTTTAGCTACTTCATCTTGTGGAACAGAAGCAAGGTACATTGATCCTCTGACAACTAAACTAAACTCCTCCCAAACAGGCCATAAAGGTCCAACGGTAGTGACTGGCTGCCATGTCATTCTCAGCCCATAGGCATCACTAGTTCTGGATATGGAGAGACGTGTGGTCAGCACACTGATGTCAGCTTCCGAGACCGGAGCCACTACTTCTCAATCAAATAGCTCCTCAGTTTGCCTCACAAGGGCTGAGTGCACTCTGCTTGCCAACAGCAGTTGGCAGACCAGATGGTCACCCATCCAAGTGCTAGCCCAGCCTGACAGCACTTAACTTCGGTGATCTGACGGGAATCGGTGTTACCACTGAGGCAATGCCGGTGGCACATTGATCCTCTATGTGCACTTATTTTAAATTAATTTGCCTGGGTGCTCTTAAAGTTTGATTGTAACATATTATCAGCAAAACCTGTGAAAAAATTGTTAAATGTGTTGGATATTCTAAGGGATTTGCTACTTTTTTATTTTTTGTGATAGTTTTATATTTTTGTAAGACTGACTGTAGTCTCCATTTCCATCTGCATCTACATGGATACTCTGCAAATCACATTTAACTGCCTAGCAGAGGGTTTATCAGACCACCTTCACAATTCTCTATTATTTCAATCTCATATAGTGCATGGAAAGAACAAACACCTATAGCTTTCCGTACGAGCTCTGATTACCATTATTTTATCATGGTGATCATTTTTCCCTATGTAGATCGGTATCAACAAAATATTTTCACATTCAGAGGAGAAAGTTGTTGATTAGAATTTCATGAGAAGATTCCGTTGCAATGAAAAATGCCTTTCTTTTAATGATGTCCAGCCCGAATCCTGTATCATTTCCGTGACACTCTCTCCCATATTTCGTGATAATACAAAACATGCTGCCCTTCTTTGGACTTTTTCAATATACTCCATCAGTCCTATCTGGTAAGGATCCCACACTGTGCAGCAGTATTCTAAAAGAGTGCAGACAAGTGTAGTGTAGGCAGTAACCTTAGTAGATGTGTTACTTTTTCTGAGTGTCCTGCCAATAAAATGCAGTCTTTGGTTAGCCTTCCCCACAACATTTTCTATGTGTTCCTTCCAATTTAAGTTGTTCATAACAGTAATACTTAGGTATTTAGTTGAATTTATGGCTTTTAGATTAGACTGAATTATCGCGTAATCGAAGTTTAATGAATTCCTTCTAGCACTCATGTGGATGACCTCACACTTTTTGTTATTTAGGGTCAGTTCCAGATTCTTTTTTTATAACACTCAACATACCCTTTGATTTATTTGCTGAATTATAAATGTATTCATCATTATGCATTATTTTTGCTGCTTTTATTACTTTTCTTAATAATTTGGAGTATTTTTTATAGTATGCGCATACTACAGGTGAGGTATTTTTTGAGTTACATATTTCGTGAATTAGTCTTTTCTTCTGGCATGACACTCTTATTCCCCTTGTGATTCAAAGCTGTTTCAGAGAGGAAGACCGCACTGCAGTTCCTTCTCTAAATCCTCGCAAGAACGAAAAAATGGCTGAGATCGAAAATAAGTGTCCAAGGAATCGAAAAGCAACTGAAATCACTCAACAGAGGAAAGTCCACTGGACCTGACAGGATATCAATTTGATTCTACACAGAGTATGCGAAAGCTCTTGCCCCCCTTCTAACAGCTGTGTACCGCAAGTCTCTAGAGGAACGGAAGGTTCCAAATGATTGGAAAAGAGCACAGGTAGTTCCAGTTTTCGAGAAGGGACGTCGAGCAGATGCGCAAAACTATAGGCCTATATCTCTGACATCGATCTGTTGTAGAATTTTTGAACATGTTTTTTGCTCGTGTATCATGTCATTTCTGGAAACTCTGTAGGAATCAACATGGATTCCGGAAACAGCGATCGTGTGAGACTCAACTCGCTTTATTTGTTCATGCGACCCAGAAAATATTAGATACAGGTTCCCAGGTAGATGCCATTTTCCTTGACTTCCAGAAGGTGTTCGATACAGTTCCGCACTATCGCCTGATAAACAAAGTAAGAGCCTATGGAATATCAGACCAGCTGTGTGGCTGGATTGAAGAGCTTTAGCAAACAGAACACAGCATGTTGTTCTCAATGGAGAGACGTCTACAGATGTTAAAGTAACTGCTGGCATGCCACAGGGGACTGTTATGGGACCATTGCTTTTCGCAATATATATAAATGTCCTAGTAGGTAGTGTCGGAAGTTCCATGCGGCTTTTCGCGGATGATGCTGTAGTATACAGAGAAGTTGCAGCATTAGAAAACTGCATGCGAAATGCAGGAAGATCTGCAGCAGATAGGCACTTGGTGCAGGGAGTGTGACCCTTAACATAGACAAATGTAATGTATTGCGAATATATAGAAAGAAGGATCCTTTATTGTATGATTATATGATAGCGGAACAAACACTGGTAGCAGTTACTTCAGTAAAATATCTGGGAGTATGCGTACGAAACGATTTGAAGTGGAATGATCATATAAAATTAATTGTTGGTAATGTGGGTGCAAGGTTGAGATTCATTGGGAGAGTCCTTAGAAAATGTAGTCCATCAACAAAGGATGTGGCTTACAAAACACTCGTTCGACCTATACTTGAGTATTGCTCATGAGTGTGGGATCTGTCCCATGTTGGGTTGATGGAGGAGATAGAGAAGATCCAAAGAAGAGGGGCGCGTTTCATCACAGGGTTATTTAGTAAGCGTGTTAGTGTTACGGAGATGTTAAGCAAACTCAAGTGGCAGACTCTGCAAGAGAGGCGCTCTGCATGGAGGTGTAGCTTGCTGTCCAGGTTTTGAGAGGGTGTGTTACTGGATGAGGTATTGAATATATTGCTTCCCCCTACTTGTACCTCCTGAGGAGATCACGAATGTAAAATTAGAGTGATTTGAGCGTGCACGGAGGCTTTCCAGCAGTCGTTCTTCCCGCAAAACATATGCGACTGGAACAGGAAAGCGAGGTAATGACAGTGGCACATAAAGTGCCCTCCGCCACACACTGTTGGGTGGCTTGTGGAGTATAAATGTAGATGTAGGTCTAGCCATTTGTTCTAGAGTCCCCCCGTTTGGTTAATGTTTTCAGTGGGAATGCAGTTTCAAAGAAATTGGTTAATTTATCAATGAGAGTGTTGAATTTTTCATTTATATCAATCATTTTGTACACTTCTGACCATTTTTCTTTTTGTAATATGTTGTTGAAGTAGTTTGCATTATCCTGATTGTAAGTTCTACATGAGGTTCTGAAAGACATATTGTTAATAATACTGCATTTTACACTTAATATTTGAGCAAGATGGTCACAAAAACCAGCAATGAAAATTTTTAGTGATGTGTTGTGTAAAGTCTTCTTGACTAGAAACTGATCTAGAACCATTTGGCAAGTTTCTCTTACTCAAGTACATGGGCGGTGGCAAGGGGGGGGGGGGGGGGAGGGGGGGGGGCGTAGGCTACGCGGGCAATAGCCCACTCCCCAATGGAGTATCATATTACACTGTATAAAATGACTGAAGAAACCAGCGAATATATTACTTCAACAGATTCACTCATTTTTTTTTATAATTATGTAGCAATATAGGTTGCAGTATATTTCAAATACATTTTAGCAAAAGAATAAGAGTTGCAAATAGCTTACTATCTAAACCAATAAATATAATTTAACTTAAAATGGGTGCCTTATTATTTCTTAATATACATTGGATGTATATTAATGTATGAGTACCACTTACAATAATCAAGAAAGCTAAATATGCTGGGTATGCCTACCAATACTTAAATTGCTGACCCCAGACAAAAACTTCAAAATCGCTGGACATCTGGGTCAAATCATATTATTTTCCTGGGAACACATTCTGTAGACACGTTTGTACCCTGAAATCCAAAACAGTTACCAAAAACTACTTTAAGCAATACTAAATTTTACCAATTTGTCGCTGGAGGACCCCAACTCTCCTTTTGTTAAGCGATATTAAATTCCCTCCCTCCCCTCTCCCGCCATTAGCGGCCCCCCTTGCGCGACTTTGAGAACTGCCCCTGCTCGGGCAGCGGCTTTTACTTCAGTCTTTAAATTATACGATGTTGCAAGGTTCAAAAGAGTCTCTCTATTTCCACTATTTGTGAGGAAATCAATATTGAAGTCACCACAGATCATCAACTCACAATCCTTTTTATTTATCTTATTTTGCAATGACTCCATTTTGTTTAACACAAGTTCAAAATTTCCATATGGTGATCAGTAAATTGTATCAATAACCAGGTTGAACTGAGTAATTTTTATGGTTGCAATTTCATAATCCTTTCTGACATTTGTTCTAGTTAAGTGAGGTAGGGTAATAAAATCTATGTTATCCTTTGTGTATGTAGATTGCTACCTCACCCTGCTTGCTGTTTTTCCTGCAGTAGTAAGAAGCCAAAATGAATTTGTTTATTTTTATATTCTGGATTAATTCTGTGTTAAGCCAGTGCTCAGAAATGCATAATACTGAGATATCTTTAAGTTCATCTTTTAACAGTACATTAATTTCATCAATCTTACTACGCAGGGATTGCACATTATGGTGATAAACTTTTAGATTGAGTGTATTCACAATTTGATAATTGGGAATTTTATTTACAGCATCACATACCTTTAGTTTAAATTATGATCATAAGCAGTGTTGTATTTTCATTATTCTATCTTGTTCATTTTGTTTTCCTGGCTGCTGTTGGGAGAATGTACAGGAAGATGATAGATTGTTCTATTCCTTAGAAATCTTTCTTTAATTATTTCATTAAAATGATCGCAAACAAACTTTTTCTCTTCGTAGTTCAAATGCATTCTATGCTTCATGTGCAGATTTCGATGCAGCTTGCTTATCTCCAGTACATCGCATTTAGCATATTGTAAATAGTAACCTCAGACTTTTTGCAGATGATGTAGTTATCTGTAATGAAGTACTAAATGAAAAACACTGCGCAAATATCCAGTCATATATTAAAAAGATTTTAAAGTGGTGCAGAGATTGTCAAGATACTTTAAATTATGACTAAGAGAGTGCTTTTCACAAAATGTGTAAATGTAGTATCCTATTACTGAAATATCAGTGAGTCACGATAGCAACCAATCAAGTCATACAAATACCTGATTGTAACAATATTTGAGGGGTATGAAGTGAATTGATCACATATACTGAACCATATGTAAACCACTTGGCAGACTTCACTTTGTTGGCAGGATAATGGAAAAATGCAGTTGTCTACAAAAGTTCAAGTGTGACCCATAGGAAATAGAAGAACAGGGGATGCATACCCTATACAAAGACAGGCAGCACAAATAGTCACAGGTTTGTTTGGTTTGTTGGAGTGCATCTCAAAAGTGCTGTAAAACCTGAAGTGGCAGATGCTTGAAGATAGACAACTGTGCAGCAAAAGCCTATTTACGGTATTGCAAGAAACAGGGGTAAGTGAGGAATTCTAGGAATATACTACAGATCACAATGTATCATTCCCATATGATCACAAAGCCAAAATTAGACCAATTACCATGAGCATAGAAGCATTTAAGCTGTCGTTCTTCCCAAGCTCTGTATGAAGATGGAAAGGGAAGAAATCCTCATACATGTTATGATGGGAGGTACCCACTGCACTGTATATCACAGTGGTTTACATTGTACTGACACAGGTGTACATTCTACATGTACATAAACACTCCACAAGGTACCATACAGTGCATGGCAGAGAGTATCTTGTGTCAGTTCTAGTAATTACCTTTGCTTGTCTAATCAAAAATGGAAGGAGAGAAAAAGAGTTATTTATATGTTTCTTTATGAGCCCTCATTTTTCTTATCTTGCCTTCATGGTCTTTATGCAAGATACATGTTGGTGGCACTAGAACTGATTTGCAGCCTCTTGCAAATGACAGTTCCCTAAACTTTCTCAACAGTATTTCATGGAAAGAATGTCTTCTTCCCTCCATGGATTCCCATTTGAGTTCACAGAGCATTTCTGTAACACCTACATTTCGATCAAAGCCACCAGTAAAAAAATATAGAAGCACAGCTCAGAACTCTTTCAATATCTTCTTTAATCCTACCTGTTGCAGATCTCAAATATCAGAGTGGTACTCAAGAATGAGTTGCACAACAATACTGAATGTGGTATCCTTTATAGATGAGCTGAAATTCTTCCAGTAATCTGAAGCCATCATTCACCTTACCAACTGATCTTACCTACTTGTTCCACTTCATATTGTTTTGCAACGTTATGCCTAGACATGTATTTAATCAGTGTGACTGTGTCAGGCAACACATCACTGTTACTGTATTCGACCATCACCTTGATATTTAATCACTGTGACTGTGGCAAGCAAAGCATTACTGTTATAATATTCAAACATTACAGGATTGTTTTTTCTACTCATTTGCATTAAATTACATATTTCCACACTTAGGTCAAGTTGCCAGTCATCACACCAGATGAAAATTCTGTCCAGGACAATGTGTTGCATCCCATTTCTTAAAGAGGCTTTGAGTCTGTTACTTCCTCGCTTGTTTTGCCATCTGCCTCCTTAAATTTATTTTCAACCAATTATCATTAACATACATAAGTATAATCTGCATTTTCATAAAAGAGAAATGTTGGCCCTCAGTCTTAAGAATTACAGCTCCAGGTCTAATTTTGTGCTTGGTTCTGTGTATGTAATTAATTTCCTAATTTATTTTGACCATTCCTAGTTAATAACTTTTGTTTAGTGTGAAATCAGTAATTGTTTTGTGACTTAGATTCTATTGATGATTAAATTCTGTACTAATTATAAACATTTGGAAGAAGAGCTGCAGTGATTCTTGAAGTATTTATTTGGCTCTATTCGAAAACGTATTAGTAAAGCCAACCCTTAATTAATTCCAAAATAATTACCAGGCTTGTCAAAAGTATTGTTTTTATAACTATATCTGTTAATTTCATTACTTAAACAAATAATTCAGCCTAACCTTTATGACAGAAGGAACTTTTAAAAAGGAGGAATTTTTCGATGTATTCAGTTAAATGAATGAGGTATGTTTTAATTGTAATTTCTGTAAATTAAACATCAAACAATGTATACTTTCGTGCCTATTACTGTAAGGATGTAAAAAGGATGGATTTTTGGTCTCTATACAGTCAGTCCATGGCCTATTTTCAGAGGGAAATTGTGTGCTGTTTCAAGTAACAGCAGTGCATCGTAATACAAATAGGCTGTGGGTTAAAACAATGACAGTGTCGGTTCAATTTATTTGAGAAATAGTGTCACACATACCTTATTATTCTTTAAGAACTGTGTGGTTAAGTTCAATGGCAAACTCTTGTAGCAGTATGCTGATGTTTGCCTGCAACCTGTTAATGAGGCTTAACATTTACCAATAGTGGACTGGCCATATAACTGTGTAATACTGGGGGGTTGTGAACAGTGAAAGTAAAGAACAATGAAATGCAACTGTCAGCTACATCATTTACAGTAGTCAGTGTTGAACTTCCATCCCCCATTTTTTCAGCCAGTATAACAATACAATATGTCGACACTGAGCACTATCAATGAAGAAACAAAGTAGGTGAATGTCACAAGCCGCTCATATATCTGAGTCTATTCTATATGTTCAGAACTTCACTAACAGTTTGTAGAGTAGAACTGAGAGAAATTCTTTCCAGAAATCTATGAATATGAAATCTGCCTGTTGCCCTTTATGCATGGTTCACAGGATATCATTTGAGAAAAGTGCAAGTTGAGATCGCAAGGGCAAATCCATGATTATTTGTGGATAGAAATGAACTGATGATTTTTGTCATTGACTCCCATTCATGTTTCCATCTGCCTGTTTCAACATGTATAAAAGTCCTTTCATATCACAATACCTTTACTGTGATTTAGCGCACTGTGAAACATCGTTGCAGTCAGATATTCTCCAAAGCATAGTGATCTTTAAGATGTACTGATTTTTATAAGAAGGCCATTTCTAACCTTTTCATGGATTTCAGCATTCTTACAATCTTTTACAGTGTTTTCTGTATGCCTGATGATAATATATTATCAAATGTACCTTCTTTAAAAAAACTTTCCTTCTATGCCAACAGATGCATTTTTATTGAAGTTGCAGGTGCTCATTTTATTCCCAAAAGTAGGTGATGGAATAAAAGTCAGTTCAGGCAGAGCAGCTCACTATTCAGTATGATCAATGATGGACATGTGTTATATCAAATTCTACAGATGGTTAACACTACTGCATTAAATTCTATTAATTACACTATGATCAAATGATAGTATAATGAGATTGTCAATACGTTTTGAAGGAAGTAGCTCTGAAACCAGAAACAGATTTGCTTCTTTGTTAATAAAAACTTTTATTCTTTCAAAAGAGAACATAATATGTAAATATACTTCACACAATGAGTTCACCAACAATAATATGTACAGAGAAAGTTCTTTCTGCCACGCAGCTAACTTTAATGCAAAGACTCAATTTTACCAATGCTAATTCATAAATATTCATCACAACAATATGAATTTCATCTTTCAATTTGTGCAAATATTTTTAGCATAATGTGATACTGAACTTATCTGGCTATTAATGAACATGATTACAGTTATAACATTCACGCTATAATTTAGAACAGAAAATCTGAAAAAAAAAAGAAATATATAACATTCCATAACACTTTTCATAATCATGTTTTCTTAATTTCACATACTCATAAACACACACAAAACATTTCAATAGCAGTGTTACAATGACACCATATTTTTTATGTAAACTTTATAAAAGCTGCACACATTTAACCATTTAAAAAAAATTGTAACCAATTACTGTATGTTGAAGCATTTAGGTGTCAATAACCATTCACAACAGACTGGATTCATAGCTTGACTTTCAGACAGAATCTCCTTCTGTGGTACAAACAAACAAGCAAGCACCCACGCGCATGCACGTGCGCGTGCACACACACAAAGCAACAGTTCAGTGGTGTGTGTGTGTGTGTAGGGGGGGGGGGGGGGGGGGGGGAGCTGTTGTAGGCTGTTAGCTCTATGGAAGGACATTGTCCGAATGCTTAACCAGGAGTTCAATCATGTTTTTGGCCTGCTGAATGCTCAATACCTCAACCATGTGTCGACTGTTACCCTTACTGTTTGTTTATCACCATTAAAGACCATTATATTAATATCCTTTACACTGATATTCCTATGCATGCATTTGAGTTATTTAGAGTTTAAGATGGTATAG
Source organism: Schistocerca serialis cubense (assembly GCF_023864345.2). NCBI lineage: Eukaryota > Metazoa > Arthropoda > Insecta > Orthoptera > Acrididae > Schistocerca > Schistocerca serialis. The sequence continues at coordinate 1,194,255,197 of NC_064638.1, forward strand.
CCTCTTTAATGTTTATCAAACCATTCTTTGCACTGCATAGCAATAAAAGAACCAATCTATTTCTTTACACATGAATGAACTGCTACATAAGCAAATTAACTTTCATTATGCATAAAATGAAAGGTTTCATATCACATGAACATGTGACAAATGTGTGTGAACAAAGCAAAAACTGCTTAACATAATGCACTAAACATAACAATATGAAATTAAATAAAAAATGAAATGATACAAATATGTCAAATATATTCTTAAATAGCTTTGTATCACTCAGTATATCATTCCAAATTTTGTATGTTCCCATCTCCCAATTACAAAGTTAGCACAGGAACCTCCAAATTGGTTTGTTTGAAGACATAGGTTTCTTTCCATGTAATGCATGGTGTAAATAGCACCTCTTGCAATTCAAAATTCCTTCTATGTCACATGATCAACTTTAACTGATTAGCATAATATATTAAAAAATAGCACACTCAGTACTCATTTGTGATGTATGCACTTTCCCTTAACCAAATATCATTGGCATTAATTGTACTCTTCCAGAGTTACTAACAATAAATATGAAAAAGCACATCATTTTTATTCCAGTATTCACATTGTAAATAACTTATAGCTTCCACTAGTTTCATTTTCATTCACTAACTACCAACTCAAGTACCCTTTGACCAGTCTTTTAACTACATCACAGCTCTTCATACATTCTTTCCTTTACCTCATGTAGCTTGAATTTTACACTTTATTTTAAAAAATCAACAGAGAGCATTGTGGGTCATGTACAATAGTCATGGTACTTCAGTAAAGGATAACACAAAATGTAATACAATAGTATAGTTTATTACATTCATTCTGACAACTGGCTCAGACGAGTTGATGTCTCTGTTGGTTTAACACAAGTTTAAAGGGTAGGTGACAGACTGGCACAATATTTTGGATGAGTCAGTGCTGGTAGCAACATATATTGCAACCAGTTGATCCTCAGAAATTCAAAATCAAATGTCTTCCATTTTCCTGAAACAGAAAATAACACCCTAGTAAGATCAGTCTTACTTCCACTATTCCATTAATTAATAATGTCACACATGATTTCCTCTATTATTGTCTCAGGTTTTGATAAGCACACCTTAAATTTTATACTTATGAAAGCTATAAAAATAATTCAAGAAAATAGGTTATTTGAGAGCTAATTTCTACAATAATGAAGTAAATAATATTCTTGCATGTTAATTCACACAAAAAATGAGGCTGTTCACCTCATCTTGAAAAATATATGCTATGAAGTAAAATTGTCTGACTTTTCTTTCCCTCAGCCTGTGACCACATAGTGTAATATTTCACAAATATTGATCAACAAAATGGCAATGGATGAGCAATTTATTACACACATATTGTTACACTTCACCAAAAGGCAAAAACAGTGGAATTACAGTGCTGCCTTGTAGATACTGATATGTGGAAATATTTTGAGCAGTACAAAGAACAAATTCAGAAGTCTATAGACTCAAGTAAGCACTACTTTGAAACTGACCACCACTACTGAACATACGTGGTATACACATATTTGCAGTATCAGTGTCTTTTTATGAGTCATATCATGAAAAAAAATTATATTTTATGTTTTAATGTATGACTTGAGCAACTCAGCTCGTAAATCACTGTACATCTTTGACGATATGTTCTTTATGTAAGTACTATTTGTTTTACACTCGTTTACATTAATGTAACTTTTATTAAATAAGGATTTAATCTGACATATTCATTTTAGGTATGATGAAGTCACCTTTAGAGGTGATGAAACCTGGTCAAGGTATATAGAAAACCTATGCAACCGGTTGGCTGATTTTTACATATTTAAAAAAAAAAACTCTAAAAAAGTGCAAGAACACATCTGTTCTAACTGCTCATCCATAACCAGTGAGTTAATCAATTTTAATGATATGCAAGCAGCAGAAGGACACAATTCACGATTACAATCAGTAACACACAAATAATTTTACTGTTTATTGACTGAGGATCATTAACATTAATGAAACTCAAGTTTTTCTAATTACATTTTTGTAATGTGTTTATCTTACATGTTCTACACGCAGAAGGATTCCCTCTTTTATGGGTCTATGGAATGAATAATTAATCTAATCTAACACTACAACAAACAGTTCCTTAGTAATTCAAGCAATCTCACTCCATATTTGCCACACGTCATACAGTATCATCTGCAGTTAACTTTTAAGTAGTCAAATGAAAAAAATTGAATTATCTTTATAGTGTATGCACAATTAGGTTCAGTATTAAGTTTTTCTGTGACACAGCATGCTTCACAAAAAAAAAAAAAAAAAAAAAAAAAAAAAAAAAAAAAAAAAAAAAAAAAAAAAAAAAGAAGAAAGATCTGCTTTAATGTGTGACCACCTTATCAGCCATCTGTCTACTGTGTTTTGAGTTTACTTGTGTTACTCTTTTTGAAATACAGTCTTCCTTTAGAAGTAATTTAATCCCCAAAAATTTGTTGCCCTTTTTTTTTTTGTTTGAACATCAACTTTTATGAGACATTTGTCTAAAATGTTTGGAATTTCCTTATGCTACTGTATAGTTCTTTCAGTAACGATTTTTCCTATTACACATTGTTTGCCTGCATACTTCATTAATGTTACTGTTTGTTCCATCTATTCATTAATTTACCCACAACCATGGAGATAAGCCATGGCTATGTGTCTTGTTTATTATTGCTATACACTGAAGAGACAAAAGTCATAGGATAATGTAATTGGATACATAAAAAATCTGATCAACAAGCAGTGGCTGGAGAACGCACATAAAAACATTTTACATATGCAAGCTTTCAGAGTATGTAAGCTTTTGGTGCCAGCGGCTCCTTCTTCCAGCAAAAGGCTGAAGGGGAAGGAAGTGGGGTGAAGGAATAGTACTGGAGAGATTTAGGAAAAGTGTTAGAGTTCAGAAAAGTCATCCAAAACCTGGATCAGGGGAGACTTATAAGATGGGATGAGAAGGAAAGAGCCTTTCCTGATCTGGGGTTCTGGGTGACTTTTCCGAACTCTAACTCTTTTTCTAAACCTCTCTAATCCTATTCCTTCACCCCTCCTACTTCCCCTTCAACCCTTCTGCCAGAAGGAGGAGTCTCTAGCTCCAAAAGCTTGCATACTCAAAACCTTTTTTTGTGTGTGTGTTCTCCTGCTGCCACTTGATGAGTAGATATTTTATCCATCCAATTACATTATATTGTCAAAAATTTATTATTTTCATTTTTATAAAAGTCATGGGACAGCACATATACAGATGGCGATAGTATCACCCACGAGGTATAAAATGGCAGAGCACTGGTGGAGCTATCATTTGTACTCAGCTGATACATGTGAAAAGGTTTCCGACATGATTATGGCCTCATGACAGGAATTAACAGACTTTGAATGTGGAATGGTAGTTGGAGCCAGATGCATTGGACATTCCATTTTGGAAACCATTAGGAAACCCAATATTCCAAGATCCTCAGAGTCAAAAGTATGCTGAGAATAGCATATTTCAGCCACTATTTCTGACCATGGATTACATAGGGTTGCCAGTGATGACAGACAAGCAACACCACATGAAAAAAAACGCAGAAATCAATGTGGGACATACAATGAATAATGGGATTTAGCAGCAGACAAGCGCTGTGAGAGCCTTCATTAATAGCATGACATAGCGGGCAGTGCCTCTCCTGGACTTGTAACCATATCAGTTGGACCCTAGATAACTGGAAAACCACGGCCCAGCCAGATGAGTCTTGATTTCAGTTGGTAAGAGCGATGGTAGGGTTTGATTGTGGCACAGATGCCATGAAGCCAAGGAGCCAAGTTGTCATCAAGGCACTGTGTAAGCTGGTAGTGGCTCCTGAATGGTGTGGGCTGTACTTAAATGGAATGGGTTCCCGGGTCCTCTGGTCCAACTGAACTGATCATTAACTGGGAATGGTTATGTTTGACTACTTGGAGGCCATTTGCATGTTCCAAAACATATCATTGTACCACAATTATTCACAATTGGCTTGATAAAGATTCTAGACAATTCAAGCAAATGATTTGGCCATCCACACTGCCCGACATGAATCCCATCAAACATTTATGGAACATAATCAAGAGATCAGTTTGTGCACAAAACCCTGGACCAGCAACACTTTCGCAATTATGGATGGCTATTGAGGCACTGAGTATCTCTGCAAGGACTTCCAATGACTCAATGAGTCCATGCTATATCGAGTTGCTGCACTATGCTGGGCAGAAGGAGATCCAACATGGTATCAGAAGCTATCCCATGACCTTTGTCCCCTCAATGTATTTGTGCAAGCTACATGCTGTAAAGCAGATTACAGAGCTACAATGATTTGACTCGCCAATTTAAAAAAAAAAAAATGGACTTATTATTTGAATCAAGACTTTTACACAATTGACATAATCAGTTTGGAACTACAAGCTCCTACTTTCATGAGACTTATGAGATATTAGCTTGTTTATAAACATGAAACTTTTACTGCAATTTAATACCCGTGGCAGTCATAAAATGTTTGACTGTTTTTTTTTGTCCCCCCCCCCCCCCAAGAGAGAAGAATTTTGTTCATTATTGTATCATGAGGGCAAGCCTATACATCTGTGTGTGTCTGCAAATACCAACACACACTTATTCCACTTGTAGAGAGACAGGATCTAGCAAAATACGGTCATTAAAGCTGAACACAATAAGAGCACTATTAAGTGAGATGTGTGGACCTTAAACATAACTTCAGCAAATATTCATGAGTTGTGGGTGATAATTGAGAGGCCAGGTTACCTTCCCAATGATTTGACTCGAGATGCCAGTGCCATCAGGATGAAAAGATATGCTGCACACTACTGGCAAGCTGCATAACTCAGTTGCTCTTGAGTATCCATTATCTCGATTTCTTTCCAATTTTTCCTTTCATTTCAGTTTATGACTTTCAGTGTAATGTGTCAGGTAAGAACTCAAATGAAGCAAACACCAATATGAGACAATCTGATCATACAGAATTAGTCTCAACCATTATTGTCTTTAATTGTCAGAATACAGCCAAATACACGGCTACACAGGATGCAAAGCTACATTGCACCACATTCACTTACCACAGCAACTGACAGACGGCACGATAAAGATAGATGCATTAGCGCCACGTTTGAGAACAGTTCTCATGAACTTTAGCTTCATAGAGTGTCTAAATAAAGGATACAACTAAATTACAATGTAAGGAGATAAACAAGTGCTTAAAAGGAGATATAGACTTACATCTGAATATTTTCCTTCAGTTTCTCAAAAGACGTCCAAACAGCAAAAGTCAACTTTGGATTGGATTCTGAAAATTTGATGAGGCATTGTTCTAATGATGAACTCCACACATTTATTCTTGATAAATGCTCATCTTCCTCTTCACAGTTTGTATTTTCGGTAGCAGATTTATCACAAAATTTTTTTCTCCATAGTTCTAATATATCTCTCATAGTTGGTTTTGGTTTTTCTTTTAACTTGTGTGATGATTGATTCATAATTTTGACCAGTTTCAAGTACTTGACAATGAGAGTTTCAAACAAATAAAACATATAAAAATTCAGGTCTGCTCCCCGAACTAGGACTCCATCAACATACTCATCTAGATCTGCTTCACAAGCAGTAACTGTGTCTCTAGATAACAATATCACTTTATCCAGCAGGAACTCAATGGTGTCCGAACAGAGGTATAAGCTGTTACACATTTCGCAAACAATTAGACAGCGGCATTCACTAGTTGTGTACTGAAAATTTGAGAACAACAGATTAACTGAAGCATGTCATGAAACTATAAAATAAAACCTTATATGGTAAATGTAACAGTGAATATACGTAATGAAAGGGGGGTATAAATCAGCGAGGGCTTAGGAGGTGCAGGAAAAGTTTACAACAGATGATCAGCTGAAACAAACAAAATACCTCTTAAAAATTAATCAGAAGTGATTTGGGTAGGTATGTTCCAATTAATATAACAGTCATGGTTATCCAACCCCAAAACAGAGATGGCAATGCTGGTTGGCTGTTCATGTATTACAATTGGAGCATCTAAGGATAGTTGTTGAAGGGTGGTGAAACCACAAACAGGTGGACAGTGAAGGGTGTTCATGCCTCTTCACAGAATATATAGGTTGGAGGCTTGTCTGTTCTGTACAGCAGGATAGATAGTGATCTGTGACAAATCTGACAATAGAGAACAATGATGGTGCACATGCAAATTTTTTGGAGCATAGTGTACTGTGCACATTGCTGAAAATGGGGCTATGTAGCAGATGGGCATGGGCTCATTGATATTGGCCTGTGGATCAATGCAAACACGTTACCTGAGCAGATGAATCACATTTCTTGTTACACCATGTCTGGTTACGCCATCATCATGGCAAATGATTGCTCAAAAAGTGCACCATACCATAGACGCAGGCTGGAAAGGGCAGTATTATACTAAGGGGAACATTCACTTGGGATTCCATGGAGCCTGTGGTAGTAACCAAAGGCATGGTGACAGCTGTGGACTACGTGAAAAATACTGTGGACCACCTATATCCCTTCATGCTCAATGTCTTTCCCAATGATGATGGTATCTTCAAACAGAATAATGTTCATGTCACAAGGCCATAGTGAGGTTACAGTGTTTCGAAGAGCATGACAGTGAGCTCACATTGATGACTTGGCTACCAAATTCACCTGATCTAAACCTGATGGAACACATCTGGTATGCTATTGGGCACCAGCTGCCTGTAATTTATGGGAATTGTGTGGACGTCTGGTACCACACACCTCCAGAAACCTGCCAAAGAAGTGTTGAACCCATCTCCAACAAAATTGTTGCTGTATAATATTTCAAAAGTTGACCAATGTTCTATTAAGAAGATGGTCACAATGTTCTGTCTGATCAATGTAACCTAAAAAGAAAAGACTGAAAATTTACATTACAGGGTAGCTAAAACCTGACTAAGAATACAGTAGACACACAATAAGTTACAAAAGCACTGAAAAGCACAAATGACAATAACGAGAAATGAAGAAGGTCGAATATTTTAAGCTCACATTGATGAAGACTATGTCACATACTGGATATGTGTTTCACAAGAGATTGCAAATCGCTGCTACAAACAAGCATCACAGTATCCTGTTGTATGTATTGTATGGTATCGGAAGCTGTCAGTAGAAGCAGTTTATGAGTACCCATTAATTCTAATAGCAACTTTTGCAGTTGAAAGGAACTGAAAAGACTGAAAATTTACATTAAAGGGTAGCTAAAACCTGACTAAGAATACAGTAGACACACAATAAATTACAAAAGCACTGAAAACCACAAATGACAATAATGAGAAATGAAGAAGGTCGAATATTTTATCCTCACACTGATGAAGACTATGTCACATACTGGATATGTGTTTCACAAGAGATTGCAAATCACAGCTACAAACAAGCATCACAGTATCCTGTTGTATGTATTGTATGGTATCGGAAGCTGTCAGCAGAAGCAGTTTATGAGTACCCGTTAATTCTAATAGCAACTTTTGCAGTTGAAAGGAACTACGTAATACTGTCACGGACTGTGGTAAATTACTCTCGCATTTGGCAACCAAGAAAAGTAGGAAAGGATTGTAGGAATAGCATAGCCTGTTTTCTGGACCTGTATTAAAGAAACCACAACCTGCTTGGTGTACATCACAAAGGTCGTCCAATGACAGGTTTATGAATGGCATGATAACCCTCCACAGACATCTCTATGGTAGACTTTCTAGCAAATATGGCGGACAATGGCTGTTGTTTTGGAGGTCACTGGTGGAAAAACAGAAAGTATTGGAGAAGCTAATAAGTGCTCAAATGAACTTGATTTGCCTGCAAGGAAAGGCTGAGACGTATGATATACAGAAGGGAAAAAAGATGACTGTTCATTTACACTAACATTTAGCCCGAGTGAACAAGAGTGATTCAGGCTCCATACAGATTGCAGAGGAAGTAAAATGTAATGATACATCACATTGACACAAGTAGGGCACTTTGTGTTGCTCAAAGTTTTAAATTCTTCAAAAACTTGATACAGGACTGTATGACAATCTTTGAACTAGAGGTGGCACACAAATTCAATGGTACATGACAGACAGAAAGTGGATGTTGGACCAAGATTCTCAACTGGAGCTCTGAGTCTTATGAAGAATGCTCTACTAGCAATTTCAACCCATATACACCTCAACTCAATACTTCTCCTAACCTTCCACATTCCACATACAACTGTTTGTTAGTCTACACAATACTAGAATTTCTAACAACAAGGGCAATGAGTTTTGTAATACTTAAGAGACAGATCCCAGTAGGAATCATAGCTCAATATAAAGGCTTTGTAATTTTGAAAGTGCTAGGTTTAATTTAGAAAATTTCTACTTCAACAGAACAATTATGAAACAGCAAAAGGGAGGACTATAGAATATAAGCACTTTCTGAAAAATGCGTTGTCAAGACATGACCCTGTAGACACACTGGATTGATTGGAAGTACTCATTGCTGCAATTAAGATGGAGGAGGGGGAAGGAGAGAAAGAGAGAGAGAGAGAGAGAGAGAGAGAGAGAGAGAGAGAGAGGGAAAAGTGGAGGCAGGGGGCCACTGGATTAGGCTTGGTTGAAAAAAAAAAAAAAAGGGAATGAACTACTAAAATTGTTCACGTATCATGAAGTGTACACTACAATGGTAAAAAATATGAGAAAGTGTTGGAAAAGATATAATGAACATAAACAACAATATACTTTGCAAATATCATTGTTGCCTGTAAGTGAATGGTTCACAGTGACATATTCATCATATGGATCTACATACAGAGCTGCATATGTGGCACACCATTACTGTGCCAAGTTATACAAGTACACAATGTAATGTTCACAAGCTACTGTACACTGAATGGTAGAGTGTTAGAGGCTACTTCATACTAATATTAACAACTTCCTTTCTTATTCCATTCACACATGGAACGAAGAGAACAATGACAGTCTGCTTTTGTGGGTGTCCCAGTCTCTCTCATCTTATTCTCAAAGCCTTAATATAAGATATATTCTGTAGGCAGGCAAACTATTGCCCCATATAATCAATACCAAAGTGGTCAAGTACTCTGCACACTTGTGGAGGTCTTGCACATGAGCAAATTTCTCTTTCCTGGCTTTATATTTCCCCCCCTACCATGCCACACACGGGAAGATGGCAAAACTGAAAAAGTGTCATATTAGATGGTCATGCAAGGTACACTGAACAGCTTCCTTGTGACACAGTTTCATATTCCATATTTCTCAACAACATGGATCACATACAAAACAAATTTTCAGTATTTTATATAATTTTTGGTCTGCTGAAGACATAAATATTTTATGTGTAACACAAACTGTGGGCATATGGACACACACACTCAGTTTTGAAGATTTTTGTTACTCAGGTTGCCATGTAATCATGACTTATTTAGTTTTACACTTGAAAAAAGCCTTTCACACACATATGTTGATCAAAATATTGATCTCATGTTTTCAGCTTCATTATGGAGACGTGGTAGCTCTTCCAGTGGAATACTACTTAGAATTCCTGGACAGTTCAATATGAAAGAATTTGTCTTTTACATGGGCATTATGTTGTAGATTGGTCAGTTCTGTCTGCACATGGACAGTGGCACTTTCGAGTGAAATGGCAAAAAGCTCAAAAACAAATGTTACACTGGCAGTGTCCTAAAAATTTTTACAAAACTGCTTATTTAATTCTTTCAATGCCACAAGGAATTATTCAAAATTCGTGTTTTCTTTAATGCCAGTGAGCTTTTTTTCTCCTTTCTAAATGCAGATGGCAGTTATAAAGAATCAAGGGGCATGAAAGAGAAGCAGTGGTTGGGAAGGGAGAGAGACAGGGTTGTAGCCTCTCCCCGATGTTATTCAATCTGTATATTGAGCAAGCAGTAAAGGAAACAAAGGAAAAATTTGGAGTAGGAATTAAAATCCATGGAGAAGAAATAAAAACGTTGAGGTTCGCCGATGACTTCGTAATTCTGTCGGAGACAGCAAAGGACTTGGAAGAGCAGTTGAACGGAATGGACAGTGTCTTGAAGGAAGGGTATTAGATGAACATCAACAAAAGCAAAATGAGGATAATGGAATGTAGTCGAATTAAGTCGGGTGATGCTGAGGGAATTATTAGGAAATGAGATACTTAAAGTAGTAAAGGAGTTTTGCTATTTGGGGAGCAAAATAACTGATGATGGTCGAAGTAGAGAAGATATAAAATGTAGACTGACAATGGCAAGGAAAGCGGTTCTGAAGAAGAGAAATTGGTTAAGATCGAGTATAGATTTAAGTGTCAGAAAGTCGTTTCTGAAAGTATTTGTATGGAGTGTAGCCATGTTTGGAAGTGAAACATGGACGATAAATAGTTTGGACAAGAAGAGAATAGAAGCTTTCGAAATGTGGTGCTACAGAAGAATGCTGAAGATTGGATGGATAGCTCATATAACTAATGAGGAGGTATTGACTAGAATTGGGGAGAAGAGGAGTTTGTGGCACAACGTGACTAGAAGAAGGGATCAGTTGGGAGGACATGTTCTGAGGCATCAAGGAATCACAAATTTAGCATTGGAGGGCAGCGTGGATGGTAAAAATCGTAGAGGGAGACCAAGAGATGAATACACTAAGCAGATTCAGAAGGATGTAGGTTGCAATAAGTACTGGGAGATGAAGAAGCTTGCACAGTATAGGGTAGCATGGAGAGCTGCATCAAACCAGTCTCAGGACTGAAGATCACAACAACAACAACATAGTGAAGTGTAAGCAGCGATGACAACACACAGTACAGAGAAGTTCCAAAAGGAATCAAGCAAAGCTGAGATGAGCGAAGTAGTGCCGAGATAGTGTCAGCCCCAGACTGCACAGCTGCAGCACATCGTGCAAACGCAAAGTTTTACACATCAAGACCAACCTTGATCTATAAATACATTCATACTCTACAAAAAGTAGTGAAATGTATGGCAAAGGGTACTTCCTGCTGTGCCACATTAGAGCAGGGATGGCCAAGAACTCTGCATGCATTTTGTGCCCTTGCACATGTGTGGAGCTGTCGCCTGGTTGCACATTTCCCCCACTCCCACGCCAGCCTGTCTGAGTCGTGGAAGGGAAACTGTGAATGTACTGCATTTAGATGGCAATGTAATCATGCAAGGAACACTGAACAGCCTGCTTTCATATTTCATAACAACAGATCACAAACAAAACAAATTTACAGCATTATTTAATTATTTTTGGTGCACTGAAGATATAATACTATTTTTATCTCTGTTGGCATACAGACAGATGCAGACAATTTCAAAAATTTTTAGCACCCAGGCTGACATATAATCATGACTTATTTCATTTCTTAATCAAAAAAAGCCAGTCACACAAATATGTTTGATCAATATACGAGGGCGGTTCAGAAAGTAACCTCCGATTGGTCACAGTGCGGGTTGTGGGGGGCCTAGCGACGCCATCTGTGTGTTCACGCACTCAACAGGTCAGTCGGCATCAAGCCGTGGTCGAGTGAACGTCGTACCTGCGCTAGTTTAGTTTTTGTGGCAGTTTGAAATGTGTGCTGCAATAGAAAACCCCGCCAATGTGAAGTGCGTGCTGTCATAAGGTTTTTTACAGCCAAAGGATATTCTGCAGCAGCTATTCATCGTGAGCTTTGTGCCATGTACGGACCAAGAGTTATGAGTGAAGGAGTTGTCCGTGAATGGGTACGTTTATTTAAAAGTGGACGAGAAAACATTCATGATGAAGAGAGGAGTGGTAGACCATCATTGGTGACTGACGAACTCGTTCAGACAGTTGATGCAAAAGTTCGTGAAAATCGACGTTTCTCAATGTCGGAGTTGTCTACTGGTTTTCCACAGATTTCTAAGACTCTCTTGTACGAGATAGTGACAGCAAGATTGGGTTACCGTAAGTTCTGTGCACGATGGGTGTCCAAAATTCTTACCGACCACCACAAAACTCAAAGAATGGCCTCTGCATTAGACTTTCTGTCACGTTATGTGGACGAAGGAGAACCATTGTTAAACAGAATCGTGACCGGTGACGAAACCTGGATTAAGTACGTGAACCCTGAGACAAAAGAACAATCAAAGATGTGGGCACATTCAAATTCGCCTACCAAACCAAGAAAAGCCTCGCAAGATTTTTCTGCCAGAAAACTGATGGCAACGGTGTTTTGGGATGCCAAAGGGGTGTTGTTGATTGAATTCATGGAACGTGGTACGACCATTAATCAAGACGTGTACTGTGAAACAATAAAAAAGTTACGACGGGCTATACAGAACAAACGCCGTGGTATGCTGACTTCCGGTATCATTTTTTTGCACGATAACGCCCGTCCTCACTCTGCTCGCAGAACAACGGCCCTTCTTGAGTCCTTCAAGTGGGACGTTATCAACCATCCACCTTACAGCCCAGACCTGGCGCCAAGTGATTATCACCTCTTCATGCATTTGAAGAAATGGCTCGGGTCACAGCGGTTTGATGACGACGAAGAGCTCAAAGAAGCGGTCACAGGCTGGCTCCAGGCACAAGCGGGTGATTTTTATGCAGAAGGAATTTCAAAGCTTGTGAAGAGATACGATAAGTGCCTCAATCGCTATGGAGACTATGTAGAAAAATAGTGCAAAGATGTAGTTGTAAGATGTATATATTAAAATATTTTTATTTAACTTGGTGTATTTTTTTAAATCAACCGGAGGTTACTTTCTGAACGGCCCTCGTATTGTGTCACATTTGCAACTTCACTACGGAGATGTGGGAAAATGACGTACAGCTCCTGGAGAGTTTTAACAAAAAGAATTTGTCTTTTAAATGTGCATTACACTGCAGATTAACCAGTTCCACCTGCACATGCGCAGGGGTGCAATCAACTGAATTAGCAAACAGTCTTGAAAACAGCTCAAAAACAGATGTAAGACTGGCAATGCTTTCAAAACATTTAGAAAACTGTCTGTAATTCTATCAACACCACAATGAATTCTTCAAAATTCATATTTTCTTTAACAGCAATGAGCTTACAGAAATGGACACTTTTTTCTGTCAGAATTCATCCCTGCTACAATGCAGTTCTTTTTAAATACATCCCCATCAAATCACAAATAAATTATTTCTCATCTTGAGAAGTCTTTCTTACATCCACTTACAACATGAGTTCTGGAAACTAATCTGGATGTTCTATTTTTCATTCTCACTTTCCTTTTACCTTCACAAATTCAACAATAACAGGTTTTTAATCAAAAATTCATTCCAGATGTGATCCTTGGCTAACCAACCTACTTTGCGGTAATATATGTCGTTTCCATATTCTTTGTTCACTTCCATCAAAAACTGTTGCAACTGACAGTGTATTAATGTGTCCAACTTCATAAAATTTGCTATTCATACAATCAATTTCATTATGTACTCCCTGCCAACGCAGCTGCTACTTCATGTACAGAACAATGAATCCCACACAAAACGTGTCAATCATAATTTTTAGCTCTTTCATCGCCAACTAAATATTTAAATTCTTTCTGTATGGCATTGTAATGTCATTTCACAGTCAATTTGTGGTACCCAACGATTATGCAAATGCATAATAGATTATGAAAATTCTCATTCTTCTCTTGTGATTTCCATTCACTTTTAAAGACTTGTGATGATACACCACTAGATTGCCTCTTTTTGAGTGAATAGCCACTGGATCTGTGAACTTCCTTTATACCAAACAGCAAAGGATGAACAGAGCTGGCACCATGATTCTCCAAAGTGAAGAAAGTTTTACTGATAAAAAACTGGGTGTCGCACTGTCTAATGAAATGTCATCCTCTACTGAGAACTACCGAGAAAGTCAAGAGCAAAGCCAAGACATACTGAATACTGCCAAGTCAGGCTGGTCCATGGACCACACAAGTGCAGTTTTGCGCATTGTAGCTGACTCTTCTCAATCCATCCAAAAAGGGACTGTGCAATTAGCCCAATCTTTCCTTCACAGTTCCTATGGGAGTGATATGGGGACTTAACATCTGAGGTCATCAGTCCCCTAGAACTTAGAACTACTTAAACCTAACTAACCTAAGGTCATAACACAAATCCATGCCCCAGGCAGGATTCGAACCTGCGACCATAGCGATTCCAGACTGAAGCGCCTAGAACCGCTCGGCCACACCGGCCGGCTGGGAGTGATAATCAGGGGGTTGTATTATATTCATAGATTCCCTCACTTGCTAGTGGTTTTTTAAATTCTGTAAGTAGGTTTTTGAAGGTTAGTTTATGCCTAACTTCATACACCTGCTTCTTCAGCATTTGCAGGATGCTCTCCTGTGGGTCAAACAAACCTGTGATCATTCACGCTACCCTTGTTTGTATATGTTCAAAACCCCTGTCATACCCATTCAGTATGAGTGTCACAAACTTGAAAGATACTGTAACATGAGTGACACAAGCTTTCTTAAGCAGTCTTCTTTATATACTGATTACAGTTTCCCTTTATCCTATCAATGAGCTGAAGCCTGTCACTTGCATTACCTATGATTTAGCATATGTAACCATTACACTTCACCCCAAATATTGTTGCACCTATGTAGTTGTACGATTTGACTAATTTCAGTCGTGACTCACTGATAATGCAGTATTTGGATACAACATTTATGCATTTTTTAAGCACACAGTTTTACATTTCTGAACATCTAAAGTAAGATGCTAGTCACTTGCACTACTTAGAAAGCTTTTCAAGACCCGGCAAAATATTTGTGTAGCTTTTTAATTAGTACTTCATTGTGCAGGGTATCAATAATTAAAGTTCCAGTTTCAAAATGACACAGACAGAGAACCACTACTCAGATTGATGTCAAATTTGGACAGCATACTGTTGATGCTGGGGGAAACATCATGGGGGGCGGGGGTGGGGGGGGGGGGGGGGGGGGAGGGGGGGGGGGACCCTTAGCGGGCAATTTGACAATTTGACCAACGGGGGGGGGGGGAGGGGGGGGGGGACCCTTAGCGGGCAATTTGACAATTTGACCAACAGATGGTGTTGCAAGCATCAGAATATGCACAGGTCTCTTCTTAGCTTGTGTCCGAATGCTCAAAATAACTGTCTCTGTAAATAATTGCAAACTGCTGGTAAAGCTTTTTTACAAGAATGGTGATGACACACCAGTAGCCCTGCAGAAGTTCCAGACACTCAAAGCTATGAAAATAGCCATTCCTCCAATGTCTGCTATGAGTGTGGAGAAAATGATTATGACATGTGAAAAGGGAGACTCTTTTGAAGCGCACGTCGCAGGAGGAGGAAATCAATTGGTCCGACATCAGTCGAACTTGTGGCCACAACAATGCTGGGGGGTTCAAACAGAGGTGCGCAAACATGCAGTGCATGGGGAATTGCCTGAATATTGGGCATGCTGTGAGCATGGTGCACAAAATCCTGCGAATTGTCCTGCGTTGGTATCCATACACAATTAACGATGTTCAGGAGTTGCTGCCTTCTGACCTGAAGGCTCACCTACAAACAAATCCAGGGTATAGCAACGGGCAACCACATGGCTCCATTCTATGCCAACCTATTTGTGGGTCATCTAAGGAATCCTTCCTAACCACCCAAAATCCCAAACCCCTCACTGGGTTCAGATTCATTGATGAATCTTCGTTATCTGGATCAAGAGTCAGGACACCCTATCCACATTCCTCAAGAACCTCAACACCTTCTCTCCACTATTTGCTTCATCTGATCCTCCTCAACCAACAAGCCACCTACCCCAATGTTGACCTCTACCTCAAAGATGGCTACATCAGTACTTCCGACCATATAAAACCTGCCAAGCACCAGTAATACCACCACTCTGGCAGCTTTCACCCACTCCATACCAAGAAGTCCCTTCCATACAGCCTAGCCACCTATGTCCATCGTATCTGTAGTCCCTCTCCATATATACCAAGGGTCTCATTGAGGCCTTCACAAATTGTAATTACCCTCTCAACCTTGTACAGAAACAGATCTCCCATGCCTTATCTCTACAGTCACCCACCAACTCCCATAGTCCCACCGTCTGGCCACAGAGGAGCATTCCCCTTGTGACTCAGTATCACCCTGAACTAGAGCAACTGGATCACATTCTCCACCAGGATTTCTACTACCTCTCATCATTCCTTGAAATGAGGAACGTCCCTACCCAATATCCTTGCAACCCCTCTCACAGTGGTTTCTGTTGTAGACCAATCCTATGCAATATCCTCACCCATCCCTATTTAACCCCTCCTCCCAAACCTTTGCCTCATGATGCAAGACCTGTCCCACACACCCACCCACCACTGCCTACTACAATCTGGTAGCGAGCATCACCTATCTCATAAAGGTAGTGCTACGTGTGAAACCAGTCATGTTATCTACAAGCTAGGCTGCAACCACTGTGCTGCAATCTATGTGGGCATGATAACCAAAAAGCTGTCTGACCATATGTATGGCCACTGACAAACTGTGGCCAAGAAACAGCTGGACCACCTGGTTGCTGAGCACAGTAACAACACAACATTCTTCATTTCAATGAACTCTTCACAGCCTGTGATATCTGGATCCCTCCTACCAACACCAGCTTTTATGAAATGTGCTGGTGGGAAATCTCCCTGCAATATGTCCTATGTTCCCATAACCCTTCTTGCATCAACTTTTGGTGGTCACTGTCCTTCGCCCACCTCTACCCTTCCCTGTTCCCACTCCAGCACTACACAGCCTTCTATTCCACCAATGCTTTTCACCTTTTCTGCTCCCCCCCCCCCCCCCCCCCCCCCAACCTCTGTCTAACCACCCCAGTACACCTAGCTGCATTATCTTCTCCCCACCTTGTCCCCCCCAAATCTCTCTCCCTTACTGCCCCGGCCTATCCTTACTCCCACCACTCAGATTGCTTCTAAGTGTGTGTGTGTGTGTGTGTGTGTTTTTACTTGTTTAGCAGTCTTGTTATTGTGCCCGTCTGCAATTCAACAATAATTACCAGCCAGTATCCTTGCTTACAGCATTTTCAAAAATCTTTGAGAAAGTAATGTACTCAAGAGTGGTTAGCCATCTCAACAGTAATGGGATACTTAGTAAATCACAGTTTGGATTTCAGAAATGCTGTTCCACTGAGACAGCAATATACAATTTCACTGTCCACATAATAGAGTCTTTAAACAGTAAAATGTCATCAGTACGAATATTTTGTGACTTATCCAAAGCATTTGATTGTATGAACCATGACATTATGTTAGAGAAATTATAATTCTATGGTATAAATGGAACTGCATATGAGTGGTTTAAGTCATATCTAGGGAACAGGAAGCAAAAAGTCTCTTCATATGCTTCAAGTGATTCAAAGGAGTTTGCCATTTCATCTAACTGCGGTGAAATTACATTAGGTGTTCCACAAGGTTCGATCATGGGTCCCCTCCTGTTCTTGATATATGTGAATGACCTCCCTTCTTATGTGAAACAAGATGCTGAACTGACACTGTTTGCTGTTGACACAAGCATAATTATTAATCCATAAAAGAAAGTCCGATAAAAAATGATACAAATAAGATCTTTGGAAAAGTTATTAATTGGTTTTCTGCGAATGGGCTTGCTCTGAACTTTGAAAAAACACAGTACATCCAATTTTCTGCTCAAAAAGTATAATTCCTTCAATAAACATAACACATCAAAAGAAGTCAGTAGCCAGGTTAGAGCATACTAGTCTTTGAGTGTACATATAGATGAGAATCTTAATTGGAAAATTCATATTTTGGATCTCCTAAAGCAACTAGGTTCAGAAACTTTTGCAATCAGAATAATTGCCAATTTTGAGGATGTAGAAATTAATAAGCTAACATACTTTGCATACTTCCACTCTCTGATGTCACACAGAATAATATTCTGGGGCAACTCAACACTTAGGCAAAAAGGTATTCACTGCTCAAAAGAAAGTAGTTAGAATAATGTGTGGGGTTCATAGTTGCACATCTTGTAGGCATCTGTTTAAAAGGTTAGGAATTCTTACAACTGCTTCACAGTACATTTACTCAGTACTGAAACTTTTTCTCAACAACATGGACCAGTTTAAAATCAACAGCGACATTCATAATTACAATACCAGAAAAAAGAATGACCTACACTACCATTTACTTATCCTGTCTTTGGCACAGAAAGGGGGAAAATATGCTGCTATAGAATTTTTTGATAAATTACCAGGTGAAATAGAATGTCTGACAGACAGCAGGAATGGTTTCAAAAACAAATTGAAATCATACCTACTTGACAACTCCTTCTATACCATAGATGAGTTCTTGAATATGAGTAAATAAATCTGGAGATATAATATATGCATTTTGGGCCATTTAAGGGAATGGGATAGATAACAGAAATATTTAGGTATAACACTATAATGTAAAAAAACTTGTTTCCTGAGCACACTTCTTGTGCATTTGACACGTCACACATCATAATGGTTTTTCCGTGCTATTGATCAATGGAACACCTAACTAACTAACTCACTCTCTGCTATATGGTGAGTTACATCTTTTCATAATATTATAATGAGAGGCTTTTACATGCCAATGTCATTCCAACCCTTCAATAATGTGGATGGTTGAGTGGGATCATTTTTGAACAAGATTTTTCTCCTTCACACATTGCACAGCCACTAAAGTGGCTGCTGCAGAGGCATTTCGTAAATGCTAGAATCACCAGCCATCATTTCCCTACAGTCTGGTTGCCCAAGTCACCTGTTCTTAATCCGTGTGGCTTGTGGCTGCAGAGTTATCTGAAAGATGTCATGTTCAGTTCTCCAATTATGAATGTAGCTGAACTGAAGGCACACATTGCACAATACATTCTGAATGTGACCCCTGAGACACTCTGATCTGCTGTGGAATAAGCTGTTTCTTGATTTCAACTCATGGCAGAAAATGGTGGACAGAATACTGAATATGTCTTGTGCCTGCCTCACAACATTTGGAGAGAAATGTCATTTTTGCATTTTATGCAGTTTTTGGCCACAGGACAATTAAAAAATAATTTTTCCCATCTGATTTGGTATGAGCTTGCTATGGTGAGTTGGCTCACCTAACAAACAGTGCCACAACCACTGACTGGCAAACTTGCACAGTCATGCAGACTGAACATTATGGATGCTGTAATGTGCAACTCAAACCATAGCCATTGTGTTGCCATTTATCTGTCATTTGTAGCTGACCCCACTGACATTCAGATACATACAGCACCATCTATTCGCAAAATTTTCTTCCTCTTTTATTTCTCTGACATTTCTCCCTGTGTCTATATTATGCTGTTCAAATTTGACATCATTTTGAACAGTGGTTCTCCTTCTTTTGAAACTGGAACTTTAGTTATGGACACCCTGTAGATAACTGTATCACTTGAAAAACTATAAGATTACTATTAGTAGTCTAATAGGAAAATAATTTAGAACAGTAACAATAAGTGTGCCAACACACTTCAGGTTTTCCTGTATTTCACAGTACTTCTACATCTACTGAGCACTCCATTCAAGATTAAACACTGCACCCTCTCTACAAGGAAATCTACATAAGTCACAAATTGCACTGATCCCTCATATGGTTGTCCTTCCAATGGTAAACATTGTTGTGCTATTTGAAAGTTCAACTGCATCCACATGCTTGCCTTGATCCATGCCTATCACAATGTCAATGTGAGAAAAGCATGAATTGGGATTCATGCCACTAGTGTTTTTGAAATTCATGCTAGTTGGCATAGAGGAAGACATCTAATCCTTACTTAAATTTGAGTTCATAATGGGAAAAAAAACTATCATGGATAAGCTACTGCAAACAGCAAAGTGAACGCACTATTGTAGCCAAGCCCACAGCTACCACAGTAGTACAAGTCTATATATCAACTAGCACCAAAGATGATGAAGAGATTGAAAAAATGTATGATGACATAAAAGGAATTATTCAGATAGTTAACGAAGATGAAAATTTAATAGTCATGGGGGACCGGAATTTGATAGTAGGAAAAGGAAGAGACGGAACGGTAGCAGGTGAATATGGACTGGAGGTAAGGAACGAAAGAGGAAGCCACCTGGTAGAATTTTGCACAGAGAATAACTTGGTTTAAGAATAAGGAAGCAAGGCTGTATACGTGAGAAAGACCTGGAGACACTGGAAAGTTTCAGATTGATTATATAATGGTAAGACAGAGATTTAGAAACCAGGTTTTAAATTGTAAGAAATTTCCACTAGCAAATTTGGACTCTCGCCACAGTTTAATGGTTATGAACTGTAGATTAAAACTGAAGAAACTGCAAAAAGGTGGGAATTTAAGGAGATGGGACCTGGATAAACTGCAAGAACCAAAGGTTGTAGAGAGTTTCAGAGGGAATTTCAGGTGGGAATTTAAGGAGATGGGGCCTGGATAAACTGCAAGAACCAAAGGTTGTAGAGAGTTTCAGAGGGAGCGTAAGGCGACAACTGAGTAGACCAGGGGAAAGGAATACAGTAGAAGAAGAATGGGTAGCTTTGAGAGATGAAATAGTGAAGGCAGCACGGGATCAAGTAGGTAAAAAGACGAGGACTAGTACACATCCTTGGGTAACAGAAGAGATATTGAATTTAATTGATGAAAGGAGAAAATATAAAATTGCAGTAAATGAAGTAGGCAAAAAGGAATACAAACGTCTCAAAAATGAGATCAACAGGAGGTGCAAAATGGCTAATCAGGGATGGCTACAGGACAAATGTAAGGATGTAGAGGCATATATCACTAGGAGTAACACAGGTATGCCTACAGGAAAATTAAGGAGACCTTTGGAGAAAAGAGAATCACTTGTATGAATATCACGAGCGCAGATGGAAAACCAGTTCTAAGCAAAGAAGGGAAGGCAGGAAGGTGGAACGAGGATATAGAGGGCCTATACAAGGGCCATGTACTTGAGGGCAATATTACGAAATGGAAGAGGACGTAGATGAAGATGAAATGGGAGATACGATACTGCATGAAGAGTTTGACAGAGCACTGAAAGATCTTAAGTCGAAACAAAACCCCAGGAGTAGACAACATTCCATTAGAACAATTGATAGCCTTGGGAGAGCCAGCCCTGACAAAACTCTACCATCTGGTGAGCATGATCTACGAGACATGCGAATTACCTTCAGACTTCAAGAAGAATATAATAATTCCAATCCCAAAGAAAGAAAGTGTTGACAGGTATGAAAATTACCAAACCATCACTTTAATAATTCAAAGCTGCAAAATACTAACATGAATTCTCTACAGACAAGTGGAAAAACTGGAAGATGCCAACATCGGGGAAGATCACTTTGCATTCCGTAGAAATGTCGGAACATGTGAGGCTATACTGACCCTACAACTTATCTTAGAAGATAGATTAAGGAAAGGCAAACCTACATTTCTAGTATTTGTAGACTCACTGAAAGCTTTTGACAATGGTGACTGGAATACTCTCCCTCAAATTCTAAAGGTGGCAGGGATAAAATACAGGGAGTGAAAGGCTATTTACAATTTGTATAGAAACCAGGTGTCATTTATACGAGTCAAGGGGTGCAAAAGGGAAGCAGTGGTTGAGAAGAGAGTGAGACAGGGGGTTCTAGCATATCCTTGACATTATTCAATATGTACATTGAGCAAGTGGTAAAGGACACAAAAGAAAAATGTGGAGTAGAATTAAAATCCAGGGAGAAGAAATAAAAATCTTGAGGTTTTCCGATGGCATTGTAATTCTGTCAGAGACAGCAAAGGACTTGGAGGAGGAGCTGAATGGAATGAACAGTATCTTGAAAGGAGCATATAAGATAAACATCAACAAAAGCAAAATGAGGATAATGGAATGTAGTCACATTAAAATGCTCAGATAATTAGATTAGGAAATGAGACATTTAAAGTACTAGGTGAGTTTTATTACTCGGGCAGCAAAAGACCTGATGATGGTCTCGAGGTAGAGAGGATATAAAATGTAGACTGGCAACGGCAAGGAAAACATTTCTGAAGAAGAGAAATCTGTTAACATCGAGTATAGATTTTAGTGTCACGAAATCTTTTCTGAAAGTATTTGTATGGAGTATAATCATGTATGAAAGTGAAACATGGACAGTAAAAAGTTTAGCCAAGAACAGAATAGAAGCTTTTGAAATCTAGTGCTACAGAAGAATGCTGAATATTAGATGGGTAGATCACGTAGCTAATGGGGAGGCACTGAATATAACTAGGGGGAAGAGGAATTTGTGGCACAACTTGACTAGAAGGGATGGGTTGGTAGGACATGTTCTGAGGCATCAAGGGATCATCAATTTAGTATTGGAGGGAAATGTGAAGAGGAGACCAAAAGATGAATACACTAAGCAGATTCAGAAATATGTAGGTTGCAGTAGTTACTTAGAGATGTAGTGACTTATACAGGATACAGTAACATGGAGAACTGCATCAAACCAGTCTTTGGACTGAAGACCACCAGAACAACAACAACATGTTTAAGTACTCTACACGGTGTAAATGCCTTTGGTGATGTCATGTGATGTTACAGTGGAAACCACTGTGGGGGACAACATTATTGTCATCTGTAGCACAACAGCCCAGAGGGTGCTTGTTGTGAGAATGTGCTGTGACAAATTCTGCATAAAGTCAGCCCAGGGCTAGCCTGAATGATACTGCAGACAGGTTAGAATTTTGGCAATGGAAAAAGTGTTCCCATAAGTCTTATGAAAACTGGGCTGCTGATCTACATAGGTTAAGTAGGAGTTGCTCTGTATGTTTGAGAGGACAAAGCTATACCGACACTAATCAGAAATATTATAATGCACCTTACTTCCAACTCAGAAATGAAAAACCACACAATGAGGAAATACGACCCGTTTGACGAAATTTTACCAATATCTTAAGAATTTTGAAGCAGGAAACATAGCATAATTTCTCAAATATTTAACTTGAATGGATCGACTCTTGTTTTGCCGTGAAGGCTTGGATTTTTCATTTATTAACTACAAACATGATGTGGAAAAGATTTTATATTTTTTAACTAAATTTCAATGTCTATTTTATATAAGTTGTTTTTTGGTTAACATTTTTCACTTTCAACACCTACTGCCTCACAACTCGCAATTGCGCCGAATTCAACTGACTTGAACTAACTCGCACCAACTGCTTTGGCAGAAAAACAGCTCTTATATACATTCATGAAAAAGTGCAACTATTTTTAAACTGTAGCGATTCCAGTTTTCAGTAATTTAATATGCAAACAAGTTTGTGCAAATTAATTAGATGATAACATATTCAGCAGGAATGAATAACAAACAGAGTTTAAGGAAATTGCACTGTAAAGCAAAAGTATTTCTATGATAATTTGTGAAAATAGATTTCTTTATCCACTAATATACAAATATGTAAGATTTCATCAACCATTGTCATTGCCTACAATAGCACTAACTATATCAAATCCATATAATTTTCTACAAATAAAGGTGCTTCATTTCATGCTGTCCGCCCTGATAGCTGAATGGTCAGTGTGACGGACTGTCGTCCTAAGGGGCCCGGGTTCGATTCCCGGCTGTGTCGGGGATTTTCTCCGCTCAGGGACTGGGTGTTGTGTTGTCTTCATCATCATTTCATCCCCATCCAGTGCGCAGGTTGCCTAATGTGGCGTTGAATGCAATAAGACCTACACCAAAGCGGCCGGACCTGCCCCATAAGGGGCCTCCCGGCCAATGACGCCAAATGCTCTTTTCCATTTCCATTTCATGCTGAATACTATAAATTTTACATATGTTTATGCAATGATCATATCATTCCATCATTTTATGAAAACTGTTAATATAATAATTATTATTTCCAGTTTCATTGTACAATTATTAGTGTCTTCAATGACATAACAGTGAATATGTGTTCCTGTAAGAAAGTGTCAGCATGTATAAAATGACATATCACGAACTTCAATTATACAATGTGGTTACAAACGGCCTGAAAAGCTTGTAAGGAAAAACACTTTTAGTACGTAGCCCGTAGTTCTGTGGAGGTCTTTGGCCAAAAGTATGAATGAAAATACAAGTGTGAAAGTAAACTGAATGAAATAAAAATATCTCCAGTTATCATAGCCAAAAGATATGATAGTACAGGACTGGCTCACGCTGTTTTCTTTGCTGTCAATACACTTCAAGTACATCTAGTTTTATGCCTTTAGCCTGGATATGTAGAATGCTGATAAATGTGTTGCTGAGATGGTGATTTGTGTCATGGATGCAGGTGGCTATTGGTAAAGTTTGTTATTCTTTTGCTTTCTAGTGCTGCTGAGTCTTCCTTGAATATAATCTCAAATGGCTTACCTGACTGACCTATGTAGAAAAGTCAAAGTCCAAACATTCAATGTCGTATGCACCTCTATGGTGCAGTGGGCTTCTTACGTTGCTCTTGTGAGGTAATTCTTGATCTGTCTTGGTGCCTGTTGTCTGTGGTGTAAGATATATTTATGCCTTTGCATTTGAAAACTTTGGAAATCTGATTTGAAATGTTACCCAGGAACCAGGCTGTGTGGAAGATCTTATTCTTTGTGCTGTGATTGTCCATCATTACTGTGTGTTTCAGTGTGTCTACCATGGAGCCACTGCAGCCATTTGCAATGGCTGTTTATTTTATTATTTCCATTCCTTGCTTGTATTTAACTTTAGAGACTGTAGTTGGGCTGTTCCTGTTGACCGTATACCAGAATGCTGGCATTTTGTGAGCTTTGCGATGACAAGAGGTGTTGTGGATGGTACTGTGTGTTGTAGTTTTCTGATAAATTTAAAACTGGTTTCTATTATTTGTTACTTTAATGGTCATCAACTTGCTGCTCAAATTTGAATGTTATATTTTCAATGAGCTGCTGAAGAATGAGTTTAACACACCTATACCATCTTTTGTGTCAGACTGTCAGAGACAGAGCACCTCGTGTTCCTGCTGCGAGTACAACATTCATTTGTTATATATTTTTACGGGCTTCCAACAGGAGTGACTTATTTACCGATACCTGTGTAGTTACTAGATTATTTTTGTAATTTATTGTATGTTTGAATTCTTACTAGGGACAAGTTTTTATTTTAATAACAGTGTAGTGTACAGCACTGCCATTATTATTGACCCTCATATTGTACAGGCTTTTGATTGTTTTGGTTAGTGAAGCTCGGTGTCGTTTTGACCATTAGTGAGAGAGCACTTCGAATTCCTGCTGCCAGTAAGCCAAGCACACTGTTCGTTTGTTGCATACACTATGTGATCAGAAGTATCCAAACACCCCCAAAAACATATGTTTTTCATGTTAGGTGCATTGTGCTGCCACCTACTGCCAGATACTTCATATCTGCGACCTCAGTCGTCATTAGACATCTTGAGAGAACAGAATGTGGTGCTCTGCGGAACTCATGGACTTCACTTATATCATACATCTGTATGTGAGCTTTCCACACTCCTAAACATCCCTAGGTCCACTGCGAAGTGATAGTGACGTGGAAACGTGAAGGGACATGCACAGCACAAAAGTGTCTGTTGACTGACAGAGACTCCCAAAAGTGGAAGAGGGTCATAGTGTGTAATAGGCAGACATCTATCTAGACCATCACACAGCAATTCCAAACTGCATCAGGATCCACTTCAAGTACTATGACAGTTAGGCGAGAGGTGAGAAAACTAGGATTTCATGGTTGAGTGGCTGCTCCTAAGCCGCACATCACGCCAAAAAATGCCTTACTTGGTGTAAGCAGCGTAAACATTGGACAACTGAACAGTGGAAAAACGTTGTGTGGGGTGTCGAATCACAGTACACAATGTGGGGATCCGATGGCAGGTTGTGGGTATAGCGAATGCCCGGTGAACGTCATCTGCCAGCGTGTGTAGTGCCAATAATAAACTCAGGAGGCGATGGTGTTATTGTGTGGTCATGTTTTTCATGGAGGGTGCTTGCACCCCTTGTTGTTTTGCGTGGCACTATCACAGCATAGGTCTACGTTGATGTTTTAAGCACCCTCTTGCTTCCCACTGTTGAAGGGCAATTTGGGAATGGCGACTGCATCTTTCAACACAATCAAGCACCTTTTCATAACGCGCAGCTTGTGGTGTAGTGCTTACACAACAATAACATCCGTGTAATGGAGTGGCCTGAACAGAGTCCTGACCTGAGTCCTACAGAACATCTTTGGGATGTTTTGGAATGCTGACTTCGTGCCAGGCCTCACTGACTGACATTGATACGTCTCCTCAGTGCAGCACTCCATGTTGAATGGGCTGCCATTTCCCAAGAAACCTTCCAGCACCTGACTGAATGTATGCCTGCAAGATTGGAAGCTGTCACAAGGCTAAGGGTGGGCCAACACTGTATTGAATTCCAACATTACCAGTGAAGGGCACTACGAACTTGTCATTTTCAGCCAAGTGTCCAGATACTTTTGATCACATAGTGTGTTTTTACGAGCTTCAAACAGGAGCAAATGCAGTAATGGATAGGAACTGTGATTTTGTATACAAATGTGAGCTGAGTTGGCAACCCTTCGCTCACAGCTCCAGGCTGTGTTGGCTTCCATCACACAGCTTGAGGCTGCTGCCAAGCGGCATCACTGTGAGGGGTTGGACGAGGGGATATGAGGGACGTTGACCACATCCCACGTGTGCCCCGATTGGTCCACTGCTGCGGCCACCCCAGGTACTGCCTGCACTGAGGTTGACCCCTCACCTGTGGTAGTGTGGGAGATCATTCCAAAGTCTGCCAGGCTGCGAAAAACTTTCCAAGGGCCTCCCTGGTTCGTTTGATGATCAGGTTTAGGGCGTTATCTATGGCTGATGATGTCTCTAAGCTGGAAATAGTCGTCCACACTGTTCCAGAGGAAGCTTCTCAGCCTAAGAGGTCTGGGCATTCACAGAGGGTGGGTTTGCTGGTAGTTGGGAGCTCCAACGTTACGTGGATATTGGGGGCCCTTAGGAACATGGCTACCAAGGAGGGGAAGGAAGCCAGTGTGCACTACGTGTGGATAACGGAGGGAGCCATTCCAGATGTGGAAAGGCTGCTTCCGAATGCCATGAGCAGTACAGGGTGCAGCCAACTGCAGGTGGTGGCTCATGTCGGTACCAATGATGTGTGTCGCCTTGGATCGGAGGAGATTCTCTCTGGTTTCGGGCAGCTAGTGGAAATGATGAAAACTGCCAGTCTTGCTTGCGAGATTAAAGCAGAGCTCACTATCTACAGCATCGTTGATAGAACTGACTGGTCTTTTGGTGCACAGCTGAGTGGAGAGTCTGATCAGAGGCTTAGGCAGTTCTGTGACCGTATAGGCTGCAGATTCCTAGACTTGCGCCATCAGATGGTGGGTTTCTGGATTCCACTTAATAGGTCAGCAGCCCATTACACACAGGAATTGGCTACACAGGTAGTGGGAGCTGCATGGAAGGGACTGGGCGTTTTCTTTTTTTCTTTTTTTTTTTTTAAAAAAAAAAAAAGGTTAGAGGGTCACAGGAAATCACAGAAAGGGCATCTGTCCAAAAGGGGGCAGGTAAAACACAGTAATTTAGTTGTAGAAATAATCGGTATTGTAGTTGTAAATTGCCGCAGCTCTTTTACGAAAGAACCACAGCTCCAAGCCCAAAATGAAAGTGCTGAAGCTCAAATAGTTTTAGTTACAGAAAGCTGGCTAAAGACGGAAGTAAATTCAGCCTAAATTTTTTCAAACAATCTAACAGTGTTCAAAAAGGAAATATTAAATACGGTTGATGGTGGAGAATTTATTGCTGTCAGAAGTAGCTTGCCTTGTACTGAAATTGAAGTAGACAGTTCCTGCGAAATTGAATGGGTAGAGGTTATACTTGACAATCGGACTAAGCTATTAATTGGATAATTTTACCAACCCCCTGACTCAGAAGACATAGTTGCTGAGCAGTTCAAAGAAAACCTGAGTCTTATTACAAATAGGTACCCCACTCATACAATTATAGTCGGTGGGGACTTCAATTTACCCTTGATATGCGGGGAAAATTATATGTTTTAAGCCGGTGGTAGAAGCATAGAAAAGTTGTGGAATGATTTCAAAGAGATAATATCGACAGCAGTTGAGGGATAAATTAATAAGTGATGGTACTGATCCCCCATGGTACACAAAACGGGTCAGATCGCTGTTGCAGAAGCAGCAAAAAAAAGCATGTCAAATTTAAAAGAATGCAATATCCCCAAGACTGGCAAAGTTTTGCAGAAGTTTGAAATATAGCATGTACTTCAATGTGAAATGCTTTTAATAATTTCCACAATGAAACTCTGTCTCGAAATCTGGCAGAAAACCCAAAGAGATTCTGGTCATACATAGAGACACCAGTAGCAAGATGCTATTAATATCTTCACTGCGCGATAACAGCTTTGGAGTTACTGATGACAGTGCCACTAAAGCAGAGTTATTAAACACAGTTTTCCAAAACTCCTTCACCAAAGAACACAAAATAAATATTTCTGTATTCCAATGGAGACCAACTGCCAAGATGAGAAACATAGAAGTAGATATCCTTGGTGTCACAAAGCAGCTTAAATCACTTAATAAAGGCAAGGCTTTGTAGTGCTTCGAGAATTCCCGCGTAAATTCTAGAACCACTTGTCCTTCTACCATATCGAACAGATGGTATTTTAAATATAAGTGGGAGAGTGGAAGCGGATCTACTATGCCACCTGTTTCTGTGTGCAGGTTGGAAGTTTGTTATGAGAAGACTGTACGAGTGGCAGTCCACTGACTATGACAAGTTCTTGCCGCTAGCGCCACAGACACTGTGTGAAAGAACACAGAGTAATTATAGGCTATTCTTTACTGTGTTAATGAATGAAATTATTGTAGAAAGACAAACGAACAATTGATTATAGACTTTTATCTTACTTCATGTCTTATCCCTGTATGAGGCAAGATGTATGTGATGTCCATAAATCATTTGGTTGTTAGACCAATGTTATTATAAATATGTTTAATAGAATCTAATGTTTGATGACTTTCATAAGTTGTGTGTGAAAGTTGAAAATATTCCAACTGTACACAGAGTGTAACAAATCAATTTCCCTTTATACATTTTAGCCTGAAATATAGTAAATTGTTTACAAAATCAAAATAAATTCTTTTAGTGAAACGGCTGAGACAATTTTAACCTATACACGATTCGGAAATGATTCTATGGTATCATCATTTCTATAAAGAAAGGTGATGCTGCAAGAGGCTGTCCCATTACAACCTCCTGGATTCCTACTTGTCACTGTTGACACCACTTCCATGTACACCAACATCCCTCATGTCTATGATCTACCTCTCCCAATGTCTCTCATACTCCAAACCCACTATGTCGTTCCTCATACACCCTACTAACTGTGTCCTTACACAAAACTACTTTTTCTCCTTTGAAGGGAAAGTATACAGACGAAGACTGTGACACAGCCATGGGCATCCACATGGCAACCTCCTATGCCAGCCTGTTTATGGGTCATCTAGAGGAACCTTCTTAGACTCCCATACCACTTGTCTGGTTCAAATTCATTGAAAATATCTGCATGGTGTGAACTCAAGGCCAAGATACCCTGTCCTCATTCCTTCCAAGATTCTCCTCAACCCAGTGTGCTTCCTTTCTGGGTGTTGACCCCCTCCTCCCTGATGCCTCCAAACCACACGTCTGTCCGCATTAAACCCACCAACAACCAACAGTACCTGTGTTTCAACAGCTGCCTTTCCCTTCCATACCAAAAAATCCCTCCAATACAGCCTGGCTGCCTGGGGTTGGTGTATCTGCAATGACTAGAATTCCCTTGCCCAGTACGCTGATGGCCTCACAAAGGCCTTTATGAACAGGCACTATCCCTCAGACCTAGCCCTTCTCATGCCATATCCCCCCACAAACACCCTTCTCCCCCAACGACCCTCAGAACCAGCTACACAACTACAAAGCTACACAGCTTTGTCCTGGACTGGATTAACTAAACCACATCTTTATCAGGAGTTTGATTATCATCATGCCCTGATCAGGAGGACATCCCTCCCACACCTCCTAAAGTGATGTTCTGTTACCCAGCCAACCTTCCCATCATCCTAGTCAATTTCTTTGCTATTCCCAACCCTATCCCCTTGCCACAGGGATAAAATTCCCTAGGAAGATCCACATGTAAGACCTGTCCAATCCATCCATCAAGCACTTCCTATTTCATTTCTGACATAGGCTTATCCTATTCCGTCGGAGCCTGGGTCACCAGTGTAAGCATTCATGACGTGTACCAGCTCTACTGCAATCATTGCTCGGCTTTTTATATAAGGGGCATGCAAATAAAACCTGGTCACAAGTGTAAAATAATGTTAATGATGTTATTAACTCAAAAATGTGGTTATACACAGCAAACATACTCAAAAATAGTTGCCAAAACTGTTGGCACATTTATCCCATTGCAACATTAGCTGGTCGATTCCATCTTTGAAGATGATGATAGGCTGCTGTCGGATCAAGGCCTTGACCCACACACTTCGTTGCCCGTTGTGAATCGATGTCTGCAAATAGCTTGTTTTAGAGGTCCAAACACATTAATGTCACAAGGGGAAATGTCAGAACTCAGTACAGTGAATGTTCTAGCATTTCCCACTGAAACTGCTGCAATGTTGTCTTCACCACATTTTTCGAAACTTCAAGTGTTGATGCATTATGGTGTGGGCTGTCCCCACGCTAATACCCAGTAACCGATTGATCTCATCCATGGTGATTCTGCACTTGTCCAAGACTAAAGCATTTCTTTCACAACCATTTCTGGTGTGATGACGTGATGAGCCTCTCCACAACGAGCATTGAAATTATTCCTCTTTTAGAAATATTTGAAATTATGAAATATCTGGCATACTTTAAATTCATGTTATTAATTGCACAATCTAATGCTAATTATTACATTTATTTCTGGATCCATTTATAAAATAATGTTATATCTTGGTGATGATTCTTCTTTTGTTAAGAAAGTCTGTAAAATCTTTTGCTTGGTAAACCCTTTGGAATATTGTGAATACCGCAGAATGTAAGTAGTAGTGGGCATGCCTCTGATGGGAATGGACATGTTTTTGTGATTGACACTAACTACACAATTTGTGGTGTTATAGAAATGAAAATTGTAAAGTCAGTGTGATATTGAAGAATGTGCAAAAAATAAAATTCAAGAGTAAAACAGGCAAATCTTCAAACGTAATTCACATCAACAGGAACCTATAAAATCAAAATTTCAGCCTCATGAATGTACTCCTAGACGTGAGAAAATGAAGATAAGTAATAAGTTTTTTCTTCTATATATCTTATGGCTCTCGAAACTTTTAGAGACGAAGAAACTTAATGGTTATGCATGGGAGGGTATGATTACAAGATGTAGGGGTGGTGATGGTGGAGAGTTGGTGAAGTGGTTAGTATATTTGAGTGGGAAGCTAGATTTTAGGCAACTCGTTGGAGGTGTTGGTCAATGCGGGCCAACATTCTTTCAGTGGGAGTACAATAACAAGCTACAATAGGATGTCCAGGATCGTGGGGTTTGTGTATTTTTGGGGACTTGGTGGAAGGTGTGTGTGTGTGTGTGTGTGTGTGTGTGTGTGTGTGTGTGTGTGTGAAGGGGGGGGGGGGGGGGAGGGAGATGTTTACATGTTGTCATTGGGTGAAGAGGGAAATGGATTCACGGGAGAGGTTCTGGGAAGGCCCTAAAGACTTTAGGCAGGGCTTTGGGGTTATGTTTAACTTCTGGGATGGGCTGAGCTTATAGGTGGAGGAGTGAGACAACTGGCAGAGGCATTCCATTAGGTAGTCACTGCAGTTCATAACGACTGTGGTAGAACCTTTGTCTGCAGGTAGCATAATCAGGTCAGGATCTATTCTGAGGCAGTGCTGACTGTCCTTTCTTAGGCTGAAAGATTGGTGTTGTTAAGAAGAGTCCTGGGAAAGGACAGTGAGGCCAAGATCGAGGTAAGGAATTTCTGGAAGGTAATGGGGGGGTGGGGTGGGGGTGAGGGCAGAGGAGGGGTTCGGTGGGAGGATCATGTTGGATGGTGGTGTGGACTGGGAAAGACAGGGTTCAATGTTGGGAGTAGATTGACTTTTATTGGAGGGATTGGCAGTAAAAAAGGTGTTTCCATTGCAGGGATCAGCAGGAGAGTAGGTCTCTGACAACTCCAACATAGTTAAATTTGGGTTTAGGGCTGAAGGTAAGGCCTTTGGATAGGACTGAAACTTCTGTGGGGCTGAGGAGTTGTATGGGAAAGTTAACAACACTGTTCCGGGATTGTTTCAGTTCTGGATTTAGTGGGGCATTGGTAGGGAGTTTTGAGGGATGTGGCAAGTTGAAAAGGTTACTTAGGAAGAGTCTGGGTACTGAGAGGTTGATGAGGAAGAACAGCGTGGGTAGGATAGGAGTTAGATAGTGGTGCCCCAAGGTGCAGTACAATGTCAGCAAGATGGGTGACTCATGGAGAGGGTGTCTGGAATGGTCTTCCAGGTGCTGGAGAGCAAGGGGTTATATTTCAGAGATGTGATGCATGCAGTAGGGATTGCAAAATACCAGAATTTTGTGGAGGGAGCAGAGGTGGTTCCGGGATGTGTGTGCAATGGTGATGGCATTTTGCAGCATCAGGTTTGTGATGAACACGGACTGGTGGAATCATGACATGTGGTGGTGGTTGTTGGGATGTTTAAGGGGGACTAAACATCATGACAGGTGAAGGCCATTATGAAAGGAGGGGGTGGGATCCAGAGAAAGGAATTTTAGTGGTTAGGCCATGGGAGGGGGGGGGGCATTTCCTGGTTTAGGCAGCATTTAAGGAACAGGATGTGGGACTGGGATTTAGCCAGGGAAAGGGATACTTTTCACAAATCATGCAGAAAGATGGAGCAGTGATCCATTGTGGCAAGAATGCCATTGGGGAAATGGGAAATGAAATAGGGAATGGGCAAATGAAGGCATTCTGTGGTTGTGAGGGGTGCTGGATAACAGAAACAGAGGCATAAAAATATGTACAGACACACAAACATAAGTAAATAACACACAAATATGTGAAAATTCATAAAAATAGGAACAAACAAATAAGTAAAAAACGTGCAAAAACATGGGAAGAAAGAATGGAATGGGTGAGGTATGGTAATATGTGTGTGATGGGATGAAGGGAGAGAGAGAGAGAGAGAGATGTTTAGGATCAGTTAGGTCGAGATTCACAAGTTCATGTGGCACAGATAGGGTGGAAAATAGCACCCAAAAATATGCAAGGATGAGGGAGAAAACGTGATCAATAGGAATAATTATGATTGTTATCGGGAAAAATTTGGGGCATGAGAAGCTGCACCAACAATCCACACAGTAATGCAGCCATGTGCTGTGTGCAGATGAGACCACTGATACATTGTGGCTAGGATGTCAGAGCCTGAGTGGTTTGTTGGAAGGTGACGGGGTGCGGGGGGGAACCCACAGGAAAGAAGAGAAAGAACAACCACTGCATAAAGTAATGCTTTAGAGAATATTAACAGAGGAAAACATTACACAGTTGTGGGATAGAATAAAAGCCATTAGGTAAAATCAAACAATGGAAAGTAGAGTTCAGAATATATACAATTTGCAGAAAGGACCGATTGCCACTCACTGTAGCAAGCACTGTTTCTTTGTGACTGTCTACAACTAAACATGTCACTTTTGCAGTGAGTAGTAATCTACCTCTTTCATAATATTACTCATATTCTAACCTGGACTTTCCATTATCTGCCTAATATATTATTGGAAATCATAATCAGTGTGTTACATCAACCTTTACTTATGAGGGAGCCTCCGCATCGCGACCACCCCAGATTTAGTAGTAAGAGGGCCCAGTGCACAGCCCGTCAAAAACTGAACACAGATCAAGCATGAAAACAGGAAGCAGATGTACTGAACTGTGAAAAAAGAGCAAAATAATACAAGTGCAATATGTATCACCTTAAATGAGCAATGGCATCATGGTTATGTGGTCATGGTGTCAGACTGCCACTGCCGCATAAGTGGCAACTCGTCCTTTGTGATGGGTAAGGAATCTGAGATGAACAGTACTGTGGTTAACATCTTGGTAACAGTAGCAGATCATTGTGGCTCATATTCTTGGAGTTTTGAGGCCAGACGAGCTAGAGAGCAGTATTTATGGGCCTGTGATGCTGCATTTGGTAATATTATTGTCATGACATGGTTTTTTTCCCTGTAAAAATATAATTCCAACACCAAGAAGATTTGTAACAGGGCGAGGCCAATAGTACTGCCATGACAGCATCGCCACCATACTAATAGCCACTGCAAATTATGCCACCAGTACCACCAGCCTTCCAGTAAATTGTTCATATTTGGTACTCTGTAAATGGACCAGGTATCTGTGAAATTTGGTTGATTTTACAAATAATCGTGGTGCTGCTAAAACTCTATCTTGCACCTGTGATTATTCCAAATCACAAATCCGGACAGGAATCCTATCCTAGTGAATTTAATTCTGAGTGTCCCAATTTATTATGTAAAGATTTATTTGGCACCTGAAAAATAGTTATGAATGCTTTCTAACGTGTGGAGTTATAGTGTTTACAGTTCAGTTTTATAGTTTGAGAGATAATCCACTTCCAATGCAGTTTAAAATCAATCTGCAGTTATTTTCTTATACAAATTGCCTTACTTGAAAAGGTGCCTGAAAATAGTAAATTTAATATGAAATGAAAAAGATTACTAATTGTTGCATTTATGCACTTTTATCAGAATTATGAAGTTTTATCAGTGTTCATTTCATAAGAAAGTGCTTGAACTTGACTTTAATACGGTGTTGGCATTTGAACAGCCAATTATATTTTGAGTAGGTTAAAACACTACTTAACAAAGCAGTTTTTTTATTTTAAGAGTTATAGTTTATCTGCAAGGTTAGGTTACTGTGTTGTAGTGTGAACAGGTACAAGGAAAGAGTTGGGTGTGGGTGTCATGGAAGGTTAGGTTGGCCTTAGCACTGCCTTCTGGTTTTTTATATTGCTTGACATAAGAATGGCTAATTAGGCTGGCAACCAATATTAATATGTAATGTTTCAACTTGCTTCTGTGCTAGGGGAATTCTGTTCCCTGACCCACTTGTTTACTATTACTTATAATCTGCTGGAGTATTTCAGAAACAAATCCCAGTTTGATTGTTCTGTTTCCATTAGGCTATCTCACGGTCACAACTTCTCAACAATTCCTCACAGAGGTACAATGTTAGCATTGATTGTCCTTTAAGAAGGCACGACTGGTGGTACCGTTACATGTTATATAAACTTGACAGAAAAGAATCTGTGATCAGTGAAGATATTTGCACTTACATTTCTATTCATTTATACAACCAAAGAAGTCGACAACACTTTGAAACTTGCTCCAAAATAGTGTTTCATTTTGCCATAAGTTCTTTGTTTTTATTAGGCTGTAGGTGCCATCTCTGTTCCCCCAGTGTTCACAAGAATGGAGCCTGTGACAACTGGAGGTATATTCAAAAAGATTTCGGGCTTGCAGCCGGTCATCATTAGCTTCCATTCATGATATTTCGACTGGACAACTGCCAGCCATCCTCAGGTGAGCCATCGAAGACTGACGAAGACGCCCTCCGTTCTGTAATATATAGCATGCAGCGAGTATTCCGCGCATGCATCAAAATCATATTTACAGAAGAACTACACCGCCCGCCAGCTGTGCCCTTGCTGATGGAATTGCAGAACTCAGCTTTCTTCGGCGTTGTTAATTGCCGCGGCCATCGGAGTACTCTGACGTCTTCGTCTGGAGCAGATCTTAGAGATGACGGGGTTCCACACATTATCTAGCTGGTAGCAATTGTCACGGTTCATAAGATTGTCTGTCATGTGAATTTCCACTGATTCTTTTATGACAGACTCCCAAAAGGATGTTGCTGTGGCCAAAATTGTTGTCTTGTCATAATCAATTGATTGTCCAGTGGAAATGCAATGCTCAGCAATTGCAGACTTGCTAGGTTGCAAAAGGCAAGTACAGCATTGATGTTCAGTGCAACTTTCTTCTACTGTTCGCAATGTTTGTCCTATATATGACATGCCACATTGACAAGGTATTTTATAAATTCCCGCCTTCCGCAATACCAGATCGTCTTTTACTGATCCCAGCAGGTCGGAAATCTTCGATGGTGGACGGAAAATCACTTTCACTTCGAAACCGTCGAGGATTCTTGCAATTTTGAAGGAAATGTTGCCAACAAAGGGAAGAAAAGCTAAAGATTTAGTAGACGTGCTCTCTTCTTTCTCCACTCTCTGTTTCTTTGGCTTAATTGCAAGTGCCTTGCTAATTTGCCAGGTAGAATATCAATTCTCTTTGAAAACCCTCTTCAGATGGGCAAGTTCTTCAGGAAAACTATCTGCATCTGACACTACTTGAGCTCTGTGTACAAGTGTTTTAAGTACACTCATTGTTTGCGATGGGTGATGGCAGCTGGACGAATTTAAATACAAATCAGTATGTGTGGGCTTTCGATAAACCGAATGCCCCAGAGAGCCATCACTCTTCCGTCTAACTAGCACATCCAAGAAAGGGAGGCAACCATTTTTCTCTAATTCCACGGTAAACCGAATGTTCTCCTGAATGGAGTTGAGGAGATCTAAAAACTCCATTAATTTGTCTTCTCCATGAGGCCACACTACAAAAGGGTCATCCATGTACCTCCAAAAAACAGTTGGTTTGAGGGCTGCTGATTCAAGTGCTCTCTCCTCAAAATCCTCCATAAAAAGGTTGGCCACCAAGAGAGACAAGGGGCTACCCATGGCGACGCCGTCAATCTGTTCAAAATATTCTTGGTTGAACATAAAATATGTTGAGGAGAGAGCGTGGCGAAACAAAGCAGTGATTCCCACCCGAAGCTTCTTGCCAATCAGTGCCAAGGAGTCTGCGAGAGGTACCTTTGTAAAAAGAGAGACCACGTCAAAACTAACTAAAAGATCAGAAGTACTTAGGCGGAGAGCCCCCAGTCTCTTGATAAAATCGCCCGAATTTCGTATGTGATGTGGACATTTGCCCACAAATGGCCTCAGCAAGGATGCAAGATGTTTGGCTAAATCGTAATTGGGAGCCCCAATATTGCTCACTATTGGCTGTAAGGGTAGTCCGTCTTTATGTACCTTCGGAAGGCCACACAGTCTTGGAGGTACGCTGCCATGAGGTCTTAAGTGCTTGATCATCCCTGGAGGCAACGAGGAAGAATTCAGGAGTGTAGATGTCTTCCGTTGCACACGTCCTGTAGGATCGTTATCAGTATTCCTGTAGGCAGAATCATTTAGTAGACCATACATCTTATCCACATACAAACTGCGAGGTAACAGTACAGTTAAATTGCCTTTATCAGCCTTCAATACCACAACGTCCGGATCTTCTCGGAGATTTCGCAGTGCAGCCCTTTCTGTGGAGGTTATGTTACTGTGCTGAGGAGGAGCTTTCATAAGAGCACGGCAAGTTTCCCTCCTTACTTCTTCTGCAGTTTCCATAGGAAGGCATCGTACGGCTTCTTCAACACCACTCACAAAACTTATCAAAGGTGGTGCTCTAGGTGTAGGTGCAAAATTCAAACCCTGTCAGTATTAAGTAAGGGCGTCTTCGTCAGTTTTCGATGGCTCACCTGAGGATGGCTGGCAGTCGTCCAGTCGAAATATCCTGGATGGAAGCTAACGATGACTGGCTGCAAGCCCGAAATATTTTTGAATATTTAGTTCGCCGGGAAAATTTTAAATTTCACAACTGGAGGTATTTTTATTTCATTTACTTTACTTCCACATTTATGCTGTGTTCATTCTTTCAATCAAAGACCTCCACAAAACTATGAGCCACGAACTGAAATAGTGGTTTGTTTTTTCTCTATGAGACAGTGCCACAGATTACTCCACAGCTATATACATACTATATTAATTGAAATTAATTCACCTGATGATGGAGGTTTAACCCTTGAAATGTATTGTGAAAATAAATAAGCTGAGGATTGTAACAGTAAACTTGTTGTTTGATTGAAGTCTTAATCTTCTTTCCTCTTTCATTTCTTCTCTCTTGAGATGAGCCATCCACCTATCTCCTCTTGAATCTTGCTTTAACTTCTCATATCAGAGGTGTATTTTTCTACATGTCATACACTTAACTGTACTGCCTTCCAAATTTTACCATACCGTATCTAGCAAACTATCTGCATGGTGATGCTGCCTGTTGGACAGAATTATTTTTTAGATCATGTTGTATGTTAGACAGGCCACTAAGAATTCTGGTGTGGAGTGGTTTCTATTTATTTTGTGCTCTGAGGAAGTAAATATTTGTTTGTTCAGCTAAGTATTTGTAATGTTACAGGAATGTAAGTCCTATTTGTAATTTGTATAGCACATAACTAACTACCCTTCTTCACTGATAACACAGCACAGAAACATTTATTCTGTGTGTCAAAAGGTAAGTTTTAAAAGTATGGAATCATCTTAAAAGTTGTATCATTATTTTTCTTATATGTTCTATTGGTGTGTTTTAAAATAATATTCACAATTGATATCCACAAATTTTACTGCTAAAAATATATTTAAAAGAAATGTTTAAAGGTTAGGTTTCAAAGATTGAATTTTGCACATTCTATTATTTTATTTTATTTAACCAAGAAATGAAACAGATTATGCTAAGTCCATAGTCACAATTTTCAAATACTGTTTTGCTAAACTTCTTGTGCTGCATCATTGTAATGAAACACATAACCATAACATACTTGGGAGTCACATAATTAAAAAAAGAATGAAGAATGGCATTGTTCATCTTTTTAGCTGGAATAGAAAGTAATCAGGGAATGACAGGATTACTGCAGTACAAATCACTTATGAATGAAATAAATAGGAAGTCTAGGGCAGCAAAGGCAAAATGGCTGCTGGAAAAATACGAAGAAATTGAAAAAGAAATGATCATCCACAGTATTTCTCAGCAAATAAGAACATCAGAACAACCCTAAGTGAAGTTAAATGCGAGGGGGTAACATTACGAGTGAACTGTTGAACACAGAGGAAAGAGCAGACAGAGTGAAAGAAAACACTAAATGCCTCTACAAGAGGGAGGACTTGGCTGATGACTTGACAGAAGCAGAAACTGGAGTCGATAAGGAAAATATATGGGATCCAGTATTAGGGCCAGGATTTAAAAGAGCCCTGAAAGACTTGGGATAAAATAAAGCAGAAGGAATAGATAACATTCCACTAGAATTTCTAAAATAATTCGGGAAATGTAATCAAACAACTGAAGTTGATGTGTAGAATCTATTAGACTGGAGACGTACTATCAGACTTCTGGAAAAATATCAATCCCAGTTCTGAAAATAGCAAGGGTCGATAGATGAAAGAACTATTGCACAGTCAACTTAACAGCTCATGCATTCAAGCTGCTGACAAGGATAATGTACAGAAGAATGGAAAAGAAAACTGAGGATCTGTTACATGACAATCAGTTTGGCTTTAGGAAAGGTAAACACACTAGAGAGGCAATTTGACTTCGCAATTGATAATGGATGTAGAACTGAAGAAAAAATCAAGATACATTCATAACAATTTAGAGAAAGCAGTCGACAATGTGAAATGGTGCAAGATGTTCAAAAGTCTGAGACAAATATGAGCATGCTATAGGGAAAGATGGGCGATATACTACGTGTACAAGGATCAAGAGATAGGAAGACCAAAAATGAAGTGCTCGGATTAAAGAGGGTGTAAGACAGCGATGCGTCTTTCATCGCTACTGTTTAACCTATACATTGAAGAAGCTATGATGGAAATAAAAGAAACATTCAAGAGATGGGATTAAAAAATCAAGGTGAAACGATATCCATGATACGAGGGCTATCCACAAAGTACATTACGTTTTGGAATTAAAAATAAATAAAGTATTGGAATTTTTTTTTATTATATACAGATGAAAGCCACACTTAAAGACTACTTTTCTACGTAGTTGCCATTTAAATTAAGGCACTTATTGTAGTGATGAACGAGCTTGGAAATTCCTTCGTCGTAAAATTCGGCCACCTGCGCCTTCAACCACGTGGCGACTGTCTTTTGGGACAGAAAAGGCGCGATTTTTGTGGATTTCCTGGAAAGAGGCACTACAATAAACTCTCAAAGGTATTGCCAAACTCTGCACAACCTCAGAAGAGCAATACAAAACAAGTGCAGGGGAAAGTTGGGCTCACAGATCTTGCTGATTCACGACAACGCCCGGGCCCACACGGCAAATACCAGTCGTGAAGTTCTTGAATCTTTTAAGTGGGAGTTGTTTCCTCATCCGCCGTACAGTCCCGACCTGGCACCGAGCGACTTCCACTTATTCCCAGCAATGAAGAAGTGGTTGGCTATGCAGCGTTTTGATGACGACGCACAGCTTCAAGAAGAGGTAACCACGTGGTTGAAGGCGCAGGCGGCCGAATTTTACAATGAAGGAATTTCCAAGCTCGCCCATCGCTACGATAAGTGCCTTAATTTAAATGGCAACTATGTAGAAAAGTAGTATTTAAGTGTGGCTTTCATCTGTATATAATTAAAAAAAATTCCAATACTTTATTTATTTTTAATTCCAAAACGTAATGTACTTTGTGGATAGCCCTTGTACAATTCGTTGATAACATTTCTGTTTTCAGTGAAAGTGAAGAAGAATTATAGGATCTGCTGCATGGAATGATCAGTCTAAAGAGCACAGAATATGGATTAAGAGTAAACCAGAGAAAGGGAAAAGTAATGAGAAGTAGCAGACACGAGAATAGTAAGAAACTGAACATTGAAATTGGTGGTCACAAAGTAGACAAAGTTAAGGAATTCTGCCACCTTGGTATCAAAACAGCTCAAGGCAGACACAGGAAGGAGGACACAAGGAGTAAACTACCAGCGACAAAGAGTGCATTCCCGGTCAAGAGAAGTCTAGGACAGTGGGAAAATTGGAACGGAAGTGAATCGAAGTTTTTGAGGTGTGGTGCTACAGAAGAGGTTGTCCAGAGAATTGGCAAGGAAAGGAACACATAAAAACACTCACAAGAAGAAGGGACAGGATGACAGCACATGTGTAAGGCATCAGAAAATAGCACCCATAGTGCTAGAGTGGTGTGTAGAGGGTTTTAAGTACACTTTCAGCAAATAATTAGGGATGTGGAGCACAAGTGCTATTCTAAAATGAAGAGGTCTGCACATGAGACGAATTATATAATGTTATCAAATTGTCACTTTTCTTACAAAACTACAACTTTTTCAAATGGCAACACATAAGATATATGGCTTACAGTCTCAAAAAGACATGCAGAGGGCTACTAGTTCTTCCTGAAATGGTAATAATGGCAAACATGAAATATGCAGTACATACAGTGTTCCAAAGCCCACTTTTTAAAGAAGACTGGAGAGTAACAATGTGAAATCATATGATGGATAGATAAAAAAAATCTATTCACCAAGCAGTGGCAGGAGCACACACACACACACACACACACACACACACACACAAAAAGGTTTAACTTATGCAAGCTTTTGGAGTCAGTGGCTCGTTCTTCCAGCAGAAGGGTTGTTGGGGAAGGAAGAGGGGTGAAGAAAAAGGACTGGAGTGGCTTAGGAAAAGGGGTACAGTTCGGAAAGGTCACACAGAACCTTGGGTCAGGAGAGATTACCAGATGGGATGAGATGGAAAGACTCATTGTTGGGGACTGCATTGGGCAAGATTTGAGAACCCAAGAGCTTTTTTTTTAAAAAAAGAAAAAAGGTGCAAGACAGGGTAAAACAGGCAATAAGGTCACGACTATCATATTGTACAGCATGCTCTGCAACAGGTTATTGTGTGTTGCCAGTATATGCCCCCTGCCTACACCCATTCATTTTGACTGATAACTGGGTGGTAGCCATGCCGATGTAAAAGGCCAAACAGTGTTTACATAACAGCTGGTATATGATGTGTCATTTCACAGAGGGCTCTCCATTTGCCATTTGATAGTATATGTTTTGCCAGTTACAGGTCTGGTATAGGTGGTTGTAGAAGAGTGCACAGGTCAAGTCTTGCAACCGGGACGGTCACAGGTGTACGAGCCATAGGGTAGGGAGATGGATGCAGGAGGAACATAGGGTCTGACAAAGATATTGTGGAATTGGGAGGGCAACGAAAAGCCATTCTAGGTTTGGTGGGTAAAAGGTCAGATAGAATGGATCTCATTTCAAGTCATGGTTTTAGGAAGTAATGGATTTGTTGAAATGGCTGATTAATAGAATCAAGGCCAGGATAATACTGAGTGACAAGTACTGTCTTGCAAATTAACCTGTCTTCCACCTTTAAGCTTTCAGGTTTTCAAATCTCATCCAGTGCAGTCCCAAACTGTAAATAAACTCCATCTTCAGTTTCTAGGCCCTTCCCATTACATTTATGGCACCATGTCTTAAGACTTATGTCAGTATAGATTTTAAACAATGTTGGTGACATGTGGCAGCTTTGGAACACACCCTTGCTTGTCGTAAATGTGTGTGAAAGTGTACTACCAATTTTTACTTGATATATGTTACATTTATATATTTCTTGTATTATTGTAATTAAAGGACCCTCTATGTTCCCCTTACGTAATGCTCTCCAAAGTAGTTTTCTTGGGACAGTATCACATGCTTTTTCTAAATCTACGAAAATTAATCCTACGTTTTTTTATTTTTCCCTGCGTTTTTCTAAGATCTGTTGTAATGTGAAAATGTGGTCTACGCATCATCTATCAGCTGTGAAGCCACATTGTTCTTCCTGGGTTTGGAAATTTAAAAATCTTGAGCTCCAACTGCTGCCAAATTTCCTGTTTCAGACAGTGGTTGGAGAACTAGTGAACTGTTTCTTCAGTGGATGGAGCACTTAATAAAAATTGTAAAATCTGATTTTAACAGAATGGTGTTACTAATATTAGATGAACATGCAACACACACAAAAACTCTGCATGCTACAACTTTAGCTAGAGATAATGGTGTAATAACGATTTGTCTGCCACCATGCACCATCACAGGCAACAGTGACTAGACATTGCACTTCTTAGCCACGTGCAGCTTAACCCAGATAACCCTGACGTCCTTCTGGAAGGACTCACTGTTGAAATTATTAATTTTTGCGAATAACGTATTGTTGCAACGGACTGTGACACATTGTTATATGAAGTAGGCAGAGTCAGTTGTGCGCTGCGATAGTCAGTTTGACGCTGCCGTTCATAGTGAGTGAGATACCGTGTCTTGAAAATAGAGCCGATTTTACCATGGGCAAAATGACTGACCTTGCCATCGATGGGTATGTATATTTTCTTTCATATTGTGTCAATAATTCTGAAACTTGTCATATAATATCCTAAAGAATTAACCTATATTATTTATGGGTTCATATTACG
The DNA here is from genome assembly GCF_023864345.2 of Schistocerca serialis cubense. Taxonomy (NCBI): domain Eukaryota; kingdom Metazoa; phylum Arthropoda; class Insecta; order Orthoptera; family Acrididae; genus Schistocerca; species Schistocerca serialis. The sequence goes on from NC_064638.1 coordinate 1,194,298,651, forward strand.
ATTGAACGTTGTCACCAGTTGTAATTCAATAATGTTTTCAAACGTCCTTCCAGAAGGACGTCAGGGTAATATGTTGTCATTTTGTATTCACAGGAAACAATGTACACTGATGGAATTTTTGAACATGTTAGAATCAAAAGGTGAGGAAATACCTAACACTGGTGTGAATGTAACATTACACCCTCCTCTAAATTCAACTGATGACGTAACAGATGAAGATTCGGGCGCTGAAGAAAATCCAAGTGTAGATAAATTACCAGCAAGTCAGCTCAATGCTACTGCGCTTTGTGATTTGGCCATTTCTACCAATGGTAATGCTGTGAATGCAACAAGGAAACAATCCTTTACCTCTGATGTTGTTCCAGGACCCTCCAGCAGTACAAAAACAGCAACAATAACAACAACAACAACCACAAACAAACCAGCAAGGCTATCGAAGAATAAAGTTCTAAACTCAAGAAATATAACTGGAAAAGTGGTGAAATAGTTAATCCAACACCTGTATGGCCTCTAATGTTCACAGTTGCAATGAAGAAAGGGCAAACACTCCTTAAATATTTCCAACAGTTGTTTGATGACGAAGTGCTTCAAATGATGGTCACTTACACAAATCAGCCAAGAGAAATAGACTAGGTAATTGTTCAGAAGATGAGATGTTGGTGTTTATTGCAGTACTTCTGCTAAGTGGATATGTAACAGTGTCATGCAGAAAGATGTACTGGCAATCAGATAAAGACAGTCACAACGACCTCGTAACAAATGCCAATTCCAGAGATCGATTTCACTTTATCTTTTCCAATTTTCATGTATGCAACAATGACAATTTAGATAAATCAGACCGTTTTGGGAAAATCCACCCATTACTGTGTATGCTGAATGATAGGTTCAAACAATTTGTGCCTCACGTACGGCATCATTCTGTCGATGAATTGATGGTCCATACTTCGGAAGTCACGGGTGCAAACAATTCATAAAAGGGAAACCAATCCAATGCGGATTCAAATTTTGGTGTGGAGGCACAAGTGGTGGATATATTATTTGGCTTGAGCCCTACCAAGGAGCTGGCACATGTAGTAAGGATTATGAAATGAGAACTAGTTACTTCCACATGTTCCATATCAAATATACTTTGATGACCTCTTTACCAGCGTTGAACTACTACATGACCTAAAAGAGGGACGTGGAAGCAACAGGAACACTAAGAGGAAACAGAGTTAAGAATTGTACTCTATCATCTGTAGATAAAATGATAAAAGAAAATAGAGGATCATATGAAGTTTGTTCTGACTCAGCATCCAGGATTTCCATTGTACGTTGGAATGACAACAGTGTTGTTACTGCAGCCACCAACTTTGACAGAGTGCAACCACTATGCTCTGTAGCAAGATTTCCCACGGAACAAAAGAAAAGAATTAGTGTGCCTCAACCTAACCTGTTACACTCCTACATTACTCATATGGGAGGCATAGATTGAGCTGACCAAAATGTATCCCTATATAGATGCTCTATAAGAGGGAAAAAGTGGTATTTCCCAATCATTGCACATTTTATAGACATTGCAGAGCAAAATGCCTGGGATCTTTACAAGCACAATGAAGAACCCATACATCATCTGACATTTTGTCGTCGAATTGTCACTGCAATTCTTGAAGGTAACAAAAGAGTTACTACCAGCAGAAAACGTCCTAGTAAGAGGGCAAAACTAGATTCTAGATTTGATGGAAGAGAACATTATGTTGCTGAATTACCAACGGACGAGATAACAAAAAAGAAGAAGCAGCTGAAATGTCGAAGTTGCCCCAAAAAAACTACTACTATGTGCGTGTAATGTGAGGAACCACTTCATGTTTGTTGCTTTTTGTCTTATCATACAAGTGCATAAAATATGTGTATACGTTATTTTCTTTGTTTTTTGTATTTATTAGCCATTTTAGCCCATAATTAAAATTTATTTATGTTTATTTGAAAGTACAAAAACCAAAACAAGTTAACTGTGCAATGTCATATACTTTAAAAACATGTTCCCTAATTGTCCTGACGTCCTTCTGGAAGGATGCCAATTTTTGGAAATACTAAATAAAAATAAATACTCAAAATTGTTTTTACTTTCTTCCTTACAACCTTGTGAATGAATGTAGATAAGATATAAATCAATTTTGAAAAACAAATAATTCAGGACTATCTGGGTTAATACAACCAAGCAGCTGACAAATGGTTTCACACCGAACACTGACAGAATATCAGACAACGATTGCTCAGTTGTTACGAGTATCATACGGCAGGGTTGCGACCACAGAAAATAGTATCAGTGACTTTTCCAGAACAGGAGTCTGGCCACTGGATCCACAAAATTTTTAGGATTTGGATCTTGTAGTGATTAAATCTAATCCAGAATCAGGATCTAGAAATGATGAGGAAGAAATGATTGGGCAGACTAAAGTCAAGAGCTCCCAGGAAAACCAAGATAAAATAATGGAAATAACACACTCCTGAAGACAGGCCTGAAGTTTGCCAAATAATCAGCTGGAACTGGTCATCACTTAATCTTATTTACTTGTGATCTGAATTACTAAAAAAATTTTATTGAAGTTTTTTTTTACCTTTATGTAACATTTTTGTGTGTCAGAACTTGTTCCGAACTCCATATATTCAGCTACCTGGTCTGTGATATTTCTTGTGTGTTTTATAATGATCCTGAAAAGAAACTACAGAGATACTTACACATGTCAGGTACAATCAAAAGAAGGCTCCTGAACAAAACCAGGGAACAGACAGTACATAAATTCTATAATGCTATGACTGAACTTTTACTGCTCTATAGACCTGAAGTATGGACTTTAGTGACCAAATGATTAAAGAGAACTGAAGCAGCAGAAGTGAGACTTCCTAGATCTTTTGTTGGATACAAATTAGAAGATAATAAGAGGAACAGTGATATAAGAGAGGAGCTACACATTACAGGAATAGCAGAAAAGATCCAAGAGAAGAGAAAGGAATGTCATTACTAACTACTACGTATGGGTCAAAGCTGGATACCAAGGAAAACCTCTGACTACAAACTCAAGGGTAGAAGAAGAGAGTACGATCAGTTTTAAACTGCTTGAAAGCTAAGCTATATGATTATGATGATGATGATGATGATGATGATGATGATGATAATGATGGTAACTTGTTCCTACATTACTTTTGGATGGTAATCATTGTAGATATAAACAAGTCCAACCCGTCCCCACACCGTGGGATATGGGCAATGGTATGTTTTAGGGGACTGCCTGTAGGAGTAAAGTACAGTGGAGACAGTGTGTGCCCCGAGACTGCTACGGTAGCTGTGATGGCCCTATAGGAACTAAAAAAAGTGATGAACATAGGGTCTCCAGTGAAGCTACAATAGACCCAGCAAGCTAGGAGTGCAAACCCAACTGCTTTCAGCAATCAAATGTGCCTCAGACTAAAACCAATAACAAAAGTGACAATGCCTTTGAGAAGATCTGCCAGGTATGGTTGCCAACATGGTCCCAATGAAAGGCAGATTTGTCCAACAAAATATATAAGAACTGGGACTATTAATGTTGTACCCTTAAGAAAGAATGACTGAAATGAAAACACATGGATAATGATGGAAAGGAACGTACCAAAAATGGGACTAAGGAAGTTAAGAGAGAAAGGGGCTGGTAGTAAGGTGGTCAGAAGGAGACAAATGCAGTGAAAGAATAATTAAATTTAAGATGATGATGGAAGGAAATATTCTTGATGTAGATCCAGTTTATGATCCTCAAACTGGATGTCAAACAGATGAAAAGTAATAACTTGTTCTAAACTGGAAGATGCTGTAACATCAAACAAGACTATAATTATAAGAGTCTTTAATGTCAGAGTAAGTAATGACGGAAGAGGATATAAAACAGTCATAGGAAGCCATGGAGAAGATCACAGACATGTTTCTGAGAAATAAATGGATAATTGGTAATGGATGGTATAAGAAAAGAGGTGGTCACAAGTTTACAAGATACAGTTGGAATTTGGAAGTGAAATCCATAATAGACTATATAATAATAACTGAAGACGTAAGAAGGGAAAGTGATGCCAAGCATTAATTCGACTGTGACCAGAGACTACTGGTGGGGGACACTGAAGAAATTCAGAAAAGGTACATAGAACATATTGGGGGGGGGGGGGGGGGGGGGGGGGAGAAGACACACAAAAATCATCAATTGTTGGAAACTGAAAGAAAGAGAAACCAGTGAGATATACAGGGAGAAGTTGACTGAGATATTCTAATGGCACTGCAATAACTCGTAATTTTCATAAAATTTTTTTCTTTTTTCTTAAATCTACACTTGGCTGAAGCATAATACAGAATGTTTAAAGAAGAAGAATATGCAAGAGAAAAATTATTGTAGCAGTACTTTATGACAAAAGGTAATTTCAGTAAATGGTAATAAAATGACTGTGGGAATGACAGAATGTCTCTCACCCTGAAAGCTTCATATGAGTGCAGGCTGGAAATGGAAATGAAGTCCCATGCTTCTTTACAGAGCGTAGGGGAACGATGCGGGAGACCCGCACCGCCTTACTAGGCAGGGTCCTAATGGAGGTGGTTTGCCGTTGCCTTCCTCCGACCGTAATGGGAATGAATGATGATGATGAAGATGATACAACAACACCCAGTCATCTCGAGACAGGAAAAATTCCTGACCCCGCCGGGAATCGAACCCGGGACCCCGTGCTCGGGAAGCGAGAACGCTACCGCGAGACCATGAGGGGCGGACGAGTGCAGGCTACAGCAGTGCAAAAAGGATGGTTTTCTAAACTTAAATGAATTTACAAAAACTTTCCTTTCCTTGCATGAAAGAAAATAGCTACATCATAAGCCAGAAAACAACAATGGATGTTGAGGAGCCTATTTGGTCACTCTGCCAACAGCTGAAGATTATTTTGTTTTTAATGCATTTTACTCATCAACTCCAATATAAAAAGGACTTGTATGAAAAATGAAACTGAGTAAAGAATATGTTTTTCAGAGGACTGGTATTGAGGAAGTCAAAGGAAGAGGGATTGAGGGTGTGGTAGTAGAGATTGTGCTCCAAGTAATAACACGAGTAAAGTAGCTACTGCATAGAATTTCTGTCACTGTGCAGCCTGTATGATGTGTCAACCAGTTGTTTCCATGCCATGCTGGAACCAATTTCCAATTCCACATCCACCTTTGGGAAGGATCTCCTTCTGCTTCTTCTGTTCTCACTGATGTCAATGGAGTGATTATTCCTACAAACAAATACCAAACAATACATTTTACTAATGCTCTTAAACATTAATATACTCTTAATGGCACAAAAATTGACCATATAACATTAGAATCCTGTAGAGCCTTGATATAAATTATCTCCAAAATTTCACTTTTTCAATTTACACTACTGACATGCAGTATTCTATTTTCTTCAAAGTGAATGGATGTATGTAATCTATAGATAAACAACAGCAACTATATGGAGTTGAGGGGGAGATGGGGAAGGAGGGGACAGGACAATTTTGATGGAAGTCTTTGTCACTGATTGTGTACGATCCACACCTTCCATACAGATGGTTCTGCATACAAATCATTACAGGATAAAGCTTTTTGCCATAACTGATGCATTCTTTCGCCTTTGTAATTATGTTTTTATGATGCCCTACACATATTCACACATACATCAAAGACCACTTCTCTCATTATAAAGACATACAGTGAGGTAATAAAAGTCATGGGATAGCAATATGCACAGATACAGATGGCAGTAGCAATGCGTACACCAGGTATAAAAGAGCAGTGCATTGGCAGAGCTGTCACTTTTACTCAGGTGATCCATGTGAAAAGGTTCCCGATGTATTTATGGTCACAATATGCAAATTAACAGACTTCAAACATAGAATGATAGTTGGAGCTAGACACATGAGACATTCCATTTTCGAAATTGTTAGGGAATTCAATGATCAGAGATACATTGTGCCAAGAGCATGCCAAAATATTAAATTTCAGGCATTACTTCTCACCGAAGACAATGCAGTGGTCAATGGCCTTTGCTTAGCAACCAAGAGCAGCGGTGTATGAAACACGAAAAAAATATCAGCTAGGACAGTGCAGCAAAATTTGGCATTAATGAGCTATGGCAGCAGACGAGCAATGCAAGTGCCTTTGCTAACAGCATGAAATTGCCTGCAGTGCCCCTACTGGGCTCGTGACCACATCCATTGTTCCTTACATGACTGGAAAACCCTGACCTGGTCAAATGAGTCTCGATTTCAATTGGCAACAGCTGATGGTAAGGTTCAAGTGTGGTGAGAGCCCACAAAGCCATGGATCCAAGTTGTCATCAAGGCACTGTGCAAGATCACTGTCGTTCCATAATGGTGTGGGCTGTATTTACATGTCATGAACTGGCTCCTCTGGTCTTATGAACTGATCATTGAGTGTAAACGGTTATATTTGGCTACTTGTTCCCAAAATACAATGGAATTTTTGTGGATGACAATGCACCTTGTCATTGGGCAACAGTTGTTCATGATTGGTTTGAGGAACATTCTGTACAATTCGAGTGACTGCTTTGGCCACCCAGATCGCCCACCATGAATCTGATCGAACATTTACAGATCATAATTGAGACATCAGTTTCTGCACAAAATCCAGGGCCCAAAACACTTACGCAATTATGGACAGCTAATCTTCAGCATTCTTCTGTAGCACCGCACTTCGAAAGCGTCTATTCTCTTCTTGTGCAAACTATTTATCGTCCATGTTTCACTTCCATACATGGCTACACTCCATACAAATACTTTCATAAAAGACTTCTGACACTTAAATCTACACTCGATGTAAAATTTCGCTTTGTCAGAAATGCTTTCCTTTCCTTACCCAGTCTACATTTTATATCCTCTCTACTCCAATCATCATCAATTATTTTGCTCCCCAAATAACAAAACTCATTTACTACTTTAAGTGTCTCACTTCCTAATCTAATACCCTCAGCATCACCAGATTTAATTTGACTACATTCCATTATCCTCATTTTGCTTTTGTTGATGTTCATATTATATCCTCCGTTCAAGCTACTGTCCATTCTGTTCAGCTGCTCTTCCAGGTCCTTTGCTGTCTCTGACAGAATTACAATATCGTCAGCAAACCTCAAAGTAGCCGCACTACACTTGACAAAAGGAGGTCCAACACGATATTAGAAAGTGTCTCATGACTTTTGTCACTCCACTGTACAGCAGTGGTGGTGACGGTGGTGGTGGTAGCAGTGGTGGTAATAGTAGTTAAGTAATAATAATGATGCAATCAGTCATCTGAATCTTAGCAATGTTAGGAAGAAATGATTACCATAGGGAAGAAAACAAGTCAAGACGCTCTATTTCATATCACCACAGCAAAACCACCAGCTGCCTATATGGACTAATAAACCTTACATTGAGAGTGTACTGACAGCCAGTAATTCATTTGGCCCAAGCTCATGTCCACTAGCTAAACTCAACCGTTAACTTAGCCTGATGGAAAAAAAGGAACAGAGCAATTGCCTCAGGTCCGAAGTGGTAATTGCACAGATGAACCTGGTCATTCAAATTCTCGGGGGACCAGGGAATCATGCAACAAAATCTCAGAGCTTGCCACAACTTCCTCGAGACACAGAAAATGAAATTTATTGGCACCAACAACATACAAATGACAACCAGAACTTTAAAACTCAAGAAACTGATGGATATTTGTGGCCAATTCTTACACTTGTAATACAAAAAACATGTGATCAAGAATCTGACTGCTTTTATTGGTGGATATTGTACCTAGAGAGGAAAACTTGCAGTTTTGCACACAAATAGTAAGCTACATAAATTGGGTACTGAATTCCTTCTATATAATATTATCAAATACTCAGTGTTAGCTTTCCCATCATTTTCAGAAAACCCCTCATTCTCACAGTTAACAGTGCCAACAGGCCTTTATGCTGTTGAATGCACAAGCACTAGTGAACAAAGAACCTGAGGAAAAGCACAGTCGGAAACTTCTAATCACTCCAAAGATCCCCCACTGCCAAGCTAAGATCCTATGACACATCAATGCACAAATTGGCAAAGAATGGGAAACAAATATGGCACTGGAAATTATTAAGCACACAAGATGATAAATACTAATGTAAAGCTCTTAATAAATGCATATAGTACAACCAAACTTCAAATAAAGTCCATGTACATAAAATGAATTTTCACTCTGCAGCAGAAGGTATGCTGATATGGTACTTCCTAGCATGTGACGGGCCAACACTAGAATGTAGGACCCATGCCCTTTGTGGGCAAGTGCTCTACTAACTGAGCTACCCAAGCATGACTCATGACCTACCCTCACAGCTTCACTTCTACCACACAGCTTCACTTCTACCAGTAACTCATCTCCTGTCTCCCAAACATCACAGAAGCTCTCCTGCGAAACTTGCAGGAGACGCTGAAAGGTAGGTAAGCCTTTGGGCGCACTCTACTCCAGAATGAAAATTTATTCTGGAAACATCCCTCAGACTGTGGCTGAGCCATGTCTCTGCAACATCCTTTCTTCCAGGGGTGCTAGTCCCACAAATTTTGCAGGAGAGCTTCTGTGAAGTTTGGGAGGTAGGAGACGAGGTACTGATGGAAGCAAAGCTGTGAGGATGGTACGGGAATTGTACTTGTGTAGCTCAGTAAGTAGAGCACTTGCCCATGAAAGAAAGGTCCCAAGTTTGATTATTGGTACAGTACACAGTTTTAATCTGCCAGGAAGTTTCAATGTCCATGTAATTTAAGACATCCTCACAGAAAATGACCACATGGAAATATGGTCACATAGGTGAGTACCAGATCAACCCTGTAGCACCCACCACCAAATACTCTCTGGAAATCACGATGGTGCAAGTACACAAATATTACAGAGAGACTGACTATCACAAATCACAATCCACTTCGAACCTAACCGGACAAAATATCAAAAACCTACACATCAATCCAGAGTACACCAAGTTCCCAATCATCGGGTTATGTGTTATCCAGCTTAAGGATTCTCTGTGCACAGTTTGGAAATGTGCTGTGTTGTAATTAGAATGAATATTTTCATTTAGAAAACATTACTATGCATATGACTTGTGTTTTATCACCATAAGACAATGCGGGGACCCAAATCCAATTGTCACATATCAGTGGAATATTTTTCCACTGTTTCCCATTTTGCCTTGAGGTAAATGTGAAGACTGTACCTTGTAACATGTCTGCACACAATTTCCTGTCTATGTGTTTCCTTAACCCTATCCCAGTTCACTTAATATGCTAGTGAAAGAAAATGATTTCTTTTCTTCTGCAGCATTTCCCTTCAGAAATCTTAGTCTCATGTTCATAGAAAATAAAAGCAAAAAACTTCAGCACCAGGATTGATTGTTGGTCACACTTTTTTAGATCTCAGTAATACCATAATTCCAAAATGGATCATCAACACTGCATGTTAACCTATTTCACTTTTTTTGCTTTTGCTACAGTTACAAATGGTTTACATGAGCTAGGAAGACGACAGGTGTTCAACGGACAAAGTGAGATTATATAAGACGAGGCAACTGAAAAACCCAAAACTCGCATCATGCACAACAAAGCACTGAACTGCATGGATCTGTTATTAGAGCATGCAGGTCAAATTCATCTGACTGCAGCAATAGTTTGACTCTCTGAAAACTAAAACCATCAGCAGGGAAAAAGTGAATGAATAACAGAAAAAGAAAAAAAAGTGTTGTTATTTCCAAAAAGTGAAATGAAAGCAAATGATATGATGTACTGTGTGTTTCAGGTGTAAATTTCTACATAAGTTCTCACTTTCTAAAGAAAATAATGCAGTGTGCTTTCAAATGTGACAGGTAGAAAGTTTTGAAAATACAGTAAATAGCATCTTCCAGTAACAGCATGTGCATTTTGAATTTGTCATGTTATTTACTAATCTATGCAGTCTCAAGTCCATATTAGCATGGATAATTGGATGCTTACTGTACTTCAGAGAGAGCACTTGGGAGCGATTGACAAGAACAGGGGAAGAAATACAGTAAAAGAAGAATGGGTAGCTTTGAGAGATGAAATAGTGAGGGCAGCAGAGGATCAAGTATGTAAAAAGATGAAGGCTAGTAGAAATCCTTCCGTAACAGAAGAGATACTGAATTTAATTGATGAAAAGAGAAAACATAAAAATGCAGTAAAAGAAGCAGGCAAAAGGAATACAAATGCCTCAAAAATGAAATCGATAGAAAGTGCAAAATGGCTAAGCAGGAATTGCTAGAGGACAAATGTCAGGATGTAGAGGCACATATCACTAGGGGTAAGATGGATACTGCCTACAGGAAAATTAGAGAGACCTTTGGAGAAAAAAGAACCACTTGTATGAATATCAAGTGCTAAGATGGAAAACCAGTTCTAAGCAAAGAAGGGAAGGCAGAAAGGTGGAAGGAGTATATAGAGGGTCTATACAAGGGCAACGTACTTGAGGGCAAAGTTATGGAAACAGAAGAGGGCATAGACGAAGATGAAAAGGGAGATATGATACTGCATGAAGAGTTTGGCAAAGCACCAAAAGATCTAAGTCAAAATAAAAGCCCCGGGAGTAGACAACATTCCATTGGAACTAATGATAGCCTTGGGAGAGCCAGCCATGCCAAAACTCTACCATCTAGTGAGCAAGATGTATGAGTCAGGCAAAATATCTTCAGACTTCAATCCCAAAGAAAGCAGATGTTGACACGTGTGAAAATTACAGAACTATCAGTTTAATAAGTCACAGCTGAAAAATACTAACACTAATTCTTTATGGATGAATGGAAAAACTGGTAAAAGCTGACCTTGGGGAAGACTAGTTTCGACTCCGTAGAAATGTTGGAACACTTGAGACAATACTGACCCTGTGACTTACCTTAGAAGACATTTTAACAAAAGGTAAACCTACATTTCTAGCATTTGTAGACCTAGAGAAAGCTTTTGACAATGTTGACTGGAATATTCTCTTTCAAATTCTGAATGGGACAGGATTCAAATATGGGGAGCGGAAGGCTATTTACAATTTGTACAGAAACAAGATGGCAGTTATAAAGAATCAAGGGGCATGAAAGAGAAGCAGTGGTTGGGAAGAGAGAGACAGGGCCGTAGCCTAGCATCAATATTATTCAGTCTATACACTGAGCTAGCAGTAAAGGAAACAAAAGAAAAATTTGGAGTAGAAATTAAAATCCATGGATAATAAATAAAAACTTTGAGGTTTGCTGATGACATTGTAATTCTGTCAGGGAGAGAAAAGGACATGGAAGAACAATTGAAGGGCATGGACAATCTCTTGAAACGAGGTTATAAGACGAACATCAACAAAAGCAAAACGAGGACAATGGAATGTAGTCTTGACTAGAAGATTGGTAGGACATGTTCTGAGGCATCAAGGGATCACCAATTTTAGTATTGGAGGGAAATGTGGAGGGTAAAAATCATACAGGGAGACCAAAATATGAATACACTAAGATGATTCAGAAATATGTAGGTTGCAGTAGGTACTTGGAGATGAAGCAGCTAGCACAGGATAGAGTAGCTTGGAGAGTTGTATCAAACCAGTCTCTGGACTGGAGGCCACAACAACAACTATACTTAAAAGAGAACACACGGAAATTTATAGAATAAATGCAGGCAAATATTCATGCACAGGATGCACTTCTAGAGACCATTCAGGAGTTGGAAGAAGAACTCTGCAACCTCCACAAAAATATAAACACAGGTGGTGGACCCCAGAATATGACAGAGTCCTGGAACTCCACATCTGAGCCTGACAAAACTGTAACAGTCACCATTGTCTAGTGAACTGGCAGAACTTCTTAGAAATACAGAAAAAAACATACAAAACAACCAGGTGAACTACTGTATGTAACTACTTCAATAGACTGGAGGAAATTGACGCTGACTTCAAATAGAACAACACACATACAAAACAATCAGGTACTGTATGAAACAACTTCAATAGACTGGAGGAAACTGATGATGACATCAAACAGAACAACACACAAAATTTCTACAGGACTTTCAGAGAAGAACTAGCAAACTACAAACCATCAAATATTTGTTTCCGTTGGCTAGATGGAACACTTGAGACAAACATAAGATGTAGTAACACTGTTCATGTTTATGTCGCACTTCACTTAGCGTAGACTGGGCCTGTGTCCTAGGCATGCCCGATGATAACTGACTGGGCAAGGCCCATGCTGCCTGAGTTGTTGTTGTTGTTATGCCAGCAGAGGTCGCGTCCGAATTCTCGCGTGGCCTCTGGTGGACAGGACTCTACTTGCGGCAACTACCATCCGTGACGCGCCGTGCCGATGTGCGCCTCCCGCGATCTTTCCGGTGGCTACTGCACTCCTCCTCCTTCGGGGGGTGAAGCCACTGTGATCCACTGCGTCAGAAGGTGGAGCGTCGGGCAGGAGCGATGACCTGCACATCCATTGGAAGGCCCGAGTCGAGGGGATCTGCCAACCTTCGATCCGGAACCTTCTAACGGCTGGAAGTGACCCACACGAAGAGGCCCCCGTCGTCCCACCACCGGAGCACGGGACAGAACGGGCGACAAGCTGTCAAACTTCGGATCCTGTTCCACCTCAGGAGGGGCAAGACCCAGTGGCGGGGACGATGGGGAAGGGACGACCACAGGTGAACCAGCCTCCTGAGAAACTGGGCCTGCGAGGGGGGGGCGGCTCTCGCTGGGGCATCTTAAATGATGGCTATGCCGGTGCTGGAGCTACTGGAGGCTGCCAAGGCTGAGAACAATCGCAGTGCGGCAGTCACAGTGGGGAGAGGCGGTAACGTCCCCAGGGAAACCAATACGGGTGCCGGCAATGGGGAAGCCGGTATCTGAGAGGTCGGAGGGTGGGTGCCCAAACGTGGACGTAGCTGATTTTGGTGACGACATACCACCTGGTCCGGTATAGGGCCGGCGGCCATTTCGGCGCAGGACCACCGCTGGTATCCAACGTGGATTGCGACCAAACCCACGTGCCCAGACCGACATACCCAGTGGAAAGCCAGGTACTCCGTTTTGCGAAGACTGGCGAGGACCAGGCCGGAGGAGGTGCAGCACAGTCCTAGGTTGGCGCCCATGGAGGTCTGTAGGGCTGCGGTCTCCCATTGGTGTGGTCCGGTATGCCGTCAGGAAAAACGTCAATGCCTCCTCCGCAGGAAATTCGTGCACATACTTTTTCATCTGCGTCTTAAATGTGCAAACCATGCGCTCGGCTTCCCCATTCGATTGTGGATGGAAGGGGGGAGAGCAAACGTGCCGAATACCGAAGCGCCTACAAAAATCCTGGAAGGTCTGCGAAATAAACTGTGGTCCATTGTCCGAGACCAGGGTGATTGGCAGACCTTCCACAGAAAAGATTTTTGCTAGTGCATGGATTGCAACTTCTGAAGTGGTTGAGCAGTGAACCACATATGGGAATCGGGAATAAGCATCAATGACAATGAGCCAAAAGCTATTGAGAAACGGGCCCGAAAAATCGATGTGAACACGTTCCCATGCGTGGGTTGCCGGCAGCCATGAAGAGAATGCTGCCCTGGGAGATGCCTGTTGGCTCGCACACTGGGAACAGGCGCCCACCAAGTGCTCAATTTCTCTGTCAATACCGGGCCAGTACACATGTCTGTGAGCCAAGGTTTTAGTACGGGAAACACCCCAGTGCCCCGCATGTAATAACGTGAGGACCTCCTTTTGTAAACTTGCAGGAACAACCACGCGAGGAGCTGTATCATTGGTAGCCACAAGGAGAACTCCATCCAAGACTGAGAGGCGGTCTCGTAGAATAAAATAATTACGAAGACGGTCCGAGGCCCGGCCTGGAGGGCGGGATGACCACCCCTGCTGAATGAGGCGAACTACTTGCCGGAGAACCGGGTCAGCTGCCGTTTCCCTGGCGACTCGAGAACTAGTGATCGGGAAGCCATCAACCGCTTGGCGCGACGCCACATCCAAATGAAAACACCTAATCTCCTCTCGATCAAACGTAGGATCCGGGCCCACCGGAAGACGGGAAAGAGCGTCGGCGTTGGCATGCTGTCCGGTAGGGTGAAAATGAATGTCATAATGGTACTTACAGAGGAACAAGGCCCAGCGCTGTAGTCTGTGGGCCACCCTATCCAGAATCAGAGGCGGGGCCAAATAACAATATTAACGGCTTATGGTCAGTGATTAACTGAAACTTCGTGCCATACAAGAAAGGGTGAAACTTGGTAACAGTGTAGACAATGGCCAAAGCCTCTTTTTCCACCTGGGAGTAATGGACCCGCGCGGGACTAAGAGTTTTAGACCCAAACGCCAGTGGTGGTTCGGAACCATCTGCGTTGCGATGGGCCAGGACCGCCCCCACCCCATACTGCGAAGCATCGGTAGCCAGGAGTAACGGCTTATGGGGGTCAAAAGTAGCCAAACAAGGCGCTGACGTGAGGAGGCCCTTCAACGAGGTGAACGCTTGCTCGCATGCAGGCGACAAATCAAAGGGAACACCCTTGCGCAGAAGGCAGTACAGGGGGCAGGCTACGGTGGAAGCCCTGGGAATGAACCGGTGGTAACAGGCTATCTTGCCTAAAAAAAGCTTGTAACTCTTTCAGCGAAGCGGGCCGAGGAAGGTCGACGATACCTTGGACCAAACTTCCTAGTGGCTGGATGCCGTGCCGAGAGATGGTGTAGCCCACATACTCAATGGATGGTTGGAAGAAGTTTGACTTATCCAGGTTGCAATGCAAGCCTAAAGACCTAAATTTGAGAAAGAGGGTGCAAAGGTTGTGTAAGTGTTCCTTCGTGCTGCGGCCTGTGACAATTATGTCATCCAGGTAATTAATACAATGAGGGATTGTCGTCGTGACGTGCTCAAGATAACGCTGGAATATCGCCGGGGCACTGGATATTCCGAAGGCCAACCGCTGGTATTGGTAAAGGCCAAATGGGGTGTTGACGACCGCCAGCCGTTTGGAGTCCTCATCAAGTGGTATCTGATGATAAGCTTCCGAAAGATCGATTTTCGAAAAATATTGGCCTCCCGCCACGGTGGAGAACAATTCATCAGCACGAGACAAAGGATAGGTGTCCACCACCAATTGGAAATTAATGGTGGCCTTGAATTCGCCACAAAGACGTAATTTTCCCGAGGGCTTCCTTACAATAACGAGGGGGCGAAGCCCACTCACTAGAAGAAATGGGAAGAACGACCCCTAGGGCTGTCAGCCGGTCTAGCTCTTCCTTTACCTGAGGGTGGAGAGCCAAGGGGATCTGCCTCGTGCGTAGAAAACGCGGGCGAGCCGACGCCTTCAACATTAAGTGAGTTTCAAAATCTGAAACACGCCCCAGGCCCTCCTCAAAGATATCAGGAAAGTCTGAGATCAAAGATTCCAATGATTGATAGGGAACATCTTCGGAGACCAACTGTATGGTGTCAGCGATAGAAAAACCGAAACCTTGAAAGGCATCCAGGCCAAAAAGGTTAGCGGAGCTCGCATCACTGACAACAATAAAAGTAATAGGCCGAGTGACTGATTTGTTAGTCACATCGGTAGTGAATTGACCCAGTAGGGGAATGAACTGTTTACCATAACTGGCACCAATGGGGGCGATCCAAGGTCGGAATAAGTTTGTGCATTCAACAACGAAACTGCCGCGCCCGTATCTACTTGCAGTTGTAACCGGTGCGACAGAACCGACACCTCAATAAAGAGTTTGCGTGCCGATGCGTCGGGAGCCTGGCCCGATCAAACTTCCTGAATGTCAACGTCAATGTCCTCTGTACCTGCTTCCTTCAATTCTTTTGAGTCTGAACGGCAAACTTTAGCAATGTGACCTTTTATATTACATTTGCGACAAACGGCCCAACGCTGGGGGCACTTTGACTGATCATGATGTATACAGCACGACGCACAGGACGGCAACGGGGGCCGGCGGCTGGAATTCTGTTTACGCACCGTGCGGGAGCGGCCGTAATGGCCGGATTGTACCGCTCGCACGTCGTCCACCCCGGACACAGTGGACGCGGCCACGCCGCCCTGAACTGCCGCGAGGTCGCACCACGCTTCCAGCTATTGACCTGTGGCGTGAGAGACTTCACACGATTGAGCAATGGACAGGACTTCCTCAAGGGAAGGGTCTTCTAACTGCAGGGCCCGTTGCTGGACCTCCCTATCAGGGGCCGAACGAACAATGACGTCGCGTACCATAACGTGGGCATACGACTCTCGCGACTGCTCCATGACAAAATGACACTTGCGACTAAGACCGTGCAGGGTAGCGGCCCACGCCCGGTAAGACTGATGGGGCTGTTTCTTGCATTGATAGAACTCGACCCTAGCCGCCACAACATGCGTGCGGCGGCGATAATATGAAGACAGCAATGAACACAATGCATCAAAAGACAAGGATGAGGGTTCCTGCAGCGGCGTTAGCTGCCGCAAAACTTGATACAGCGAGGGAGATATCCAAGACAAGAAGAGAGCACGACATACCTCCGCATCGGCAACATGAAACGCCTGGAAATGCTGCTGAAGGTGATGTTTATATGCGTCCCAAATCTCCGCTGTCTTGTCATATGGGGGAAAGGGAGGAGGGAACGGCGCTGGAGCAGACGGTGTGGAGAGCAATGGCGGAAGCACTTGTTTCATGGTGGCCATGAGCTCCGTCTGCTGCTCAACCAAAACCCGCACTAAATCCTCCATGCCGTGGAGAAGCTGCGAAACCGGAACAACGACGCAACACGCGAAAGAATGACCCTACTCGTCGCCAATTGTGTAGTAACACTGTTCACGTTTACGTCGCACTTCACTTAGTGTAGACCGGGCCTGTGTCCTAGGCATGCCCGATGTTAACTGATTGGGCACGGCCCATGCTGCCTGAGTTGTCGTTGTTGTTACGCCGGCAGAGGTCGCGTCCGAATTCTCGCGTGCCCTCTGGTGGACGGGACTCTACTTGCGGCAACTACCGTCCGTGACGCACCATGCCGATGTGCGCCTCCCGCGATCTTTCCGGTGGCTACTGCATAAGAGCTTATTTTGAAATCCAAAAGTATTACTACAAGAAACTGCATTACTGTGAATATCCTATAAAAAAAATGGCAATTTGGCAGATACAATAAAATACATTTACATCTACATGGATACTCTACAAATCACACCTAAGTGCCTGGCAGAGGGTTCACTGAACCATCTTCACATTAACTCTCTATTATTCCACTCGAAAACAGCGTGCGGAAAAAAGAACATCTGTCTTATTCTGTGCATGCTCTGATTTCCCTTATTTTATTATGATGATTGTTTCTCTTTATGTAGGCTGTCGTTGACGAAATATTTTTGCATTTGGAGGAGAAAGGTGGTGATTGAAATATCATGAGAAGATTCTGCAGTAACGCCTTTGTTTTAATGATGTCCACCCCTAATTCTGTATCATGTCAGTGACATTATCTCCCCTATTTTTCGATAATACAAAACGTTTACTCTTGTTTGAACTTTCTCAATGTACTCCATTACTCCTATATGGTAAGGATCCCACGATGCATAGCAGTACTCTGTAAGAGGACAGGCAAATGTAGTGTAAGCAGTCTCTTGAGTAGATCTGTTGCATCTTCTAAGTGCTCTGCAAATAAAATGCAGTCTTTGGTTCACCTTCCTCACAACATTTTTAATTTGTTTTTTCCAACTTAAGTTGTTTGTAATTGTAATTCCTAGATATTTAATTGAATGTACAGCCTTTAGATTCAATTAATTTATTGTGTTACCAAGGTTTAATGGATTCCTTTTAGCATTCATGTGGATGACTTCACACTTTTCATCATTTAAGGTCAATGGCCAATATTTGCACAGATATCTTTTCTAAATCACTTTGTAATTTGTTTTGATCTTCTGATGACTTTACTAGACAATAAATGACAGCATCATCAGCAAGCAACTTATGATGGCTGCTCAGATTGTCTCCTAAATCTGTTTATATAGATAAGGAACAGCAGAGGGCCTATAATACCAGCTAAAGGAACACCCGAAATCACTACCGTCTTGCTCGATGACTTCCTTCAGTTACTATGAACTGTGACCTCTCTGACAGGATGTCACAAACCCAGACATATAATTGAGATGATATTCCATAAACATGCAATTTTACCACAAGCCTTCTGGAAAACTAGAAAAATGGAATCAATTTGAAATCCCTTGTCAATAGCAATCAACACTTTGTGAGTCCGCCCCGGTAGCTGAGTGGTCAGCGTGACAGACTGTCAATCCTAAGGGCCCGGGTTCGATTCCCGGCTGGGTCGGAGATTTTCTCCGCTCAGGGACTGGGTGTTGTGTTGTCCTAACCATCATCATTTCATCCCCATCGACGCGCAGGTCGCCGAAGTGGCGTTAAATCGAAAGACCTGCACCAGGCTAACGGTCTACCCGACGGGAGGCCCTAGCCACACGACATTTCCATTTCCAGCACTTTGTGAGAGTAAAAAGCTAGTTGTGTTTCATAAGAACGATGTTGACTGTGTGTCAATAGCCCATTTTCTTCCAGGTAATTCATAATGTTCGAATACAATATATGTTCCAAAATCCTGGTATATACAGACATTAATGATATGGTCCTGTAATTTAGTGGATTAATCCTACTGCCTTTCTTGAATATTGGTGTGTCCTGTGCAACTTTCCAGTCCGGGTACAGATCTTTCGTTGAGTGAGTGGTTGTATATGATTGTTAAATATGGAGCTATTGCATCAGTGTACTCTGAAATGGACCTAATTGGATACAGTCTGGACTGGAAGACTTATCTTTATTAAGTGATTGAAGCTGCTTCATTACTCCATGGGTATCTGCTTCTAAGTTACTCATATTGGCAGCTGTTCTTGATTTGAATTTCAGAATATTTTTTTGTCTTCTTTGGTGTTTAGTAACACTGCTTTAGCAACACTGTCATCAACAGTATTTCCATTGTTATCGTGCACAGAAGGCACTGATTGTATCTTGCTGCTAGCATACTTTACATATGACCAGGATCTCTTTGGATTTTCTGCTAGATTTTGAGACAGAGTTCTTTTGTGCAAATTATTATAAGAATCTTGCATTGAAGTCCACACTAAATTTTGAGCTATGTAAAAGATTGCCCATCTTGGAGATTTTGAGTTCATTTTAATCTGGCATGCTTTCTTCGTTGTTTCTGCAACACTTTCTGCAACCTGTTTTGTGTACCAAGGGGCATCAGCTCCATCATTTGTTAATTTATTTGGTAGAAATCTCTCAACTGCTGTCAATTTCAAGTGAATTTTTATCTCCTTTTCTGAATAGGTATATTTTTCATTTATTTTTGTACAATTTCACTTACAATACTCAGTTCCACTACGACAACTCTCTCTTCACTAATCCCTGTACCCGTTTTGACACTCATTATTAGCTTAGAATTATTTGTTGCTAGAAGAGCTCCGCATTTCGATGAAAACAACTGCTCGAGCATTTCCCATTTCGTGCTGCTGCTCGACGGCTGGGAAAGGCCCACGCTGCGATACGGCTGTGGCCATCTAATGCACCATGTGGCCAGTTGTCCTCCACCTCTCGGTTATCGGTTGGACTGTCGAGCACTGCCGGGCGCTCGAGCGTACTCACAATCTCGGCCGGTGACAGTACAACCGCCGCACGCTCCACAGTGCCGAATCGCATTAGCAACCGTGTGTAAACACTGTTGACAACCTGGCTTTGAGCAGCACAGACAGCGTTATGGATAAATCAAGTATAGGTCGTAAACGTGCCATTCATGAAACGAAGAGAAGTACTACGGAGAGAATTAGGAGCGGCTCATTAGTCCTGAAGAAGAAAGACATGTCGGAAGAGGAGGCGAAAAGTGAAGCTTGGAAATTGTTTGCACTTGTAGTGGTGCCCACGCTAATATGTGCCTTAAAGAACAAAATGTGTGCTTCAGACGCTGACCTGTGGTCTGATAACTACAAGAAGAGAAATTTTTTGACTGTTACGTCGCATTATGTGAATGATGAGTGGCAGCTAGATTCGCTTGTTTTGATAACAACCGAGTTTTCGGACATACCAAAGACAGGAGAGAACATATGGCACGAAATCGAAGAGCGGATGCTTGCGTTAGGAATTAACAACAATGATCTTACGAAATGTTACTTTGTCACCGACCAAGGAGCTAATATGAAGAAGGCACTTGAATCTTACGACCGTTTGCCTTACTTTGATCACTGCTTGATGACTGCGCTTCGTCACACATTTCAAGAGACGTTTTTAGAAGACAAAGCCCCCAAAATCCTGTCGTGTCTACTATCAGCAAGAGCTATAGTAGGCTATTTGAAAAGATCGGGTCACTCGGGGTGTCTGCGGCACTCTGTGAAGCAAGAAGCTGTAACTCGATGGAACAGTATACTGTTAATGCTCAATTCCGTCATAAGTCAAATCGATGATATTCGAGATCTACTAGAATCCCAGGTGCAATCGATACTCGTAGAAACCTTCCAAGAAGGGTACGTACGAGACGTTGTCGCTTTTCTAACCCCCTTTTAAAGAAGCGAGTTTGGATTTGGAAACTGCAAAGATAACAACGCTGGAACGTGTGCTGCCGTGGTACAAGAGTCTGTTACATCATTGTGAACCAATAGACAGTGACAACGAGGTTAGAACACTTTCTATAGGTTACGATCCTTTATACAACTGTTGAATTATCAGAGTGCAGTTATGTATATTGGGTTTTGTTTTCAGCTCATGGTGAAAATAAAAAGGAGAGCAGCATACTTCATCACAGATAAGTGCAAAATTAAGGCTATCCATTACGTTCCCATGGTTCTAAGGCCATCACGGCGTCATTTGAAGAAACTCACGCAGACAAAAAGCAAGCCGCGTATGCTGAAGTTCGATGATTGTACTTGGAACTGACCGTAAAGGGTAAGGTTCATTCACTGAAACCAATTAGTAAACAAATGTTTGTTTGTCTAATCTGCCATCTTTCGTTAGATCAACATTTATTACGTCTACAATGTGATATTTGGTAAAGGTTTCGCAGATTAAACATTCCACAATGTGTTTTGATGTAATTTGTGCAATATATACAAAATGTCACAATGTCCTTGCCGCAGTGGATACACCGGTTCCCGTCAGATCACCGAAGTTAAGTCCTGTCGGGCGTGGCCGGCACTTGGATGGGTGACCATCCAGGCCGTCATGCGCTGTTGCCATTTTTCGGGGTGCACTCAGCCTCATGAT
Organism: Schistocerca serialis cubense; assembly: GCF_023864345.2. Classification (NCBI taxonomy): domain Eukaryota; kingdom Metazoa; phylum Arthropoda; class Insecta; order Orthoptera; family Acrididae; genus Schistocerca; species Schistocerca serialis. The sequence goes on from NC_064638.1 coordinate 1,194,319,913, forward strand.
GCCAATTGAGGAGCTACTCGACCGAATAGTAGCGGCTCTGGTCAAAGAAAAGCATCATAATGACTGGGAGAGCGGTGTGCTGACCACACACTCCTCCTATCCGCATCCTCATCTGAGGATGACACGGCAGTTGGATGGTCCCGGTGGGCGACTTATGGCCTGAAGACGGAGTGCTATATAAAATGTCACCGTAAATATAGTCGTTTAGTAACAAGTAATTCTAACTACGGTGCATACATACTGGAAGGTGACAGGAATATCAGACGGATGTTTTCATTCAAGCAAACTGTGACCAAGTTCTTCCCATGAAAAAGTCCAGGATGGACTGGAGTTTGGATGAGGATGACGAAGATGGACACACAGTTACTACCAATGAACTCAACAGGTACCTTTTGCTCTCCAAATCCGACTACAGCTGTGCCGAAAGACAAATTTTGCAGTGGTGAAAAATGCATGCGGGGTTATTTCCAAGGCTGTCGGTAGTAGCCAGAAGAGTTCTCTGTATTCTTGCCGCTAGTGCTGCCAGCGAGAGAAATTTTAGCCAGGCCGGTCACCTGCTGTCCAGCAAAAGATCGTGCCTGGAATTAGACAAGGTGGATGATCTCTTATTGATCCATCACAATTACATAAGTATTCACAACATACCACGTAATCACAGGGAAGGAAACATTCCTCCAACTCTGTAAATGTATGATTCCACTTTCATTGACTTCACAGGAGGAAGTTCAAACCACCAGCTGTAGTAATAGCTCCAGGAACACAAATGATGCCTGTGTATCAGGTAGCACCAAAGACGAAAACCGAATTGTATACTCATGATTCACTTGTAATGTTATTTACAGGTCATAATTTGTTCAGAAATTAACGTTTGTGCAACAAAATTTCGTGAGTATTACTTTTAACTCCGTCATTCCTTCCCGACCCTGCATTCAATATTAGTACAGCGTATACGTGGCCATACATAGCCCATGATTAGACTACTGTGTTCCCGTTTGTCTACCGAACGTAGCAAAATACTAAATACAGACATTACAGTTTTTAACGTTACAATTACTGGAATACATGATAACCTCAAAGGTTAAACTCCAGTAATCTGCAACATATCAACAGACATCAAATTTAACATATACAAGTGTATTATTTAGGTCATAGAACTGGTAGTAAACAACGAAAGACATTTGTAAAAGAAATAAGTGAGTGGTTAATATGAAGCGGTGGCCTCTGATCTCAAGGAATGTGACGAAGTGCTGCTCGCTGGCACTGAGTCCACCGGTTACTGGTGACCGGCCGAGCGTTTGGCGCACTCGGCTGAGTGCTGGCGATCGGCTGCCCACATCCGGCGGAAGAGGACGCTCGGCCGCATACTCCCGAGAGCCAGAGGGGCGAGCGGGACTCGCCGGTAAAAATCGGAGATAATGCAGACCTCTAGTCGCTAGGAGGTCAAGTATGTTTTTACAACCGCTTACTATTCGAGTGGGCTCATGAACCAACTGCTCAAAATATTTTCAGAATGTGTTAAGCACAAAACTATATCTGAAATAGTGCTAATCTTCAGATTAAAACATGTATTTTTACCGCCATATTGGGGGTAAATTGAAGTCACTACCAACTATAATTGTATGAGTTGGGTACGTGTTTGAAATTAGATTCAAGTTTTCTTTGAACCTTTCAGCAATTGTACCATCTTAGTTAGGAGGTCGGTGGAAGGATCCAGTTATTAATTTACTCAGGTTGCCAAGAGTGACCTCTACCCATACTAACACAAAGGAACTATCAACTACCATTTCACTACAAAGTAAACTACTTCTAACAGCAACAAACAAGACATGACCCATTTTGTTTAGCCTATCCTTTTGGAACACCATTAGCCTCTTTGCAAAAATTTTGTTTAGCCTATCCTTTTGGAACACCATTAGCCTCTTTGCAAAAATTTCGGCTGAACTTACCTCTGGCTTTAGCCAGCATTCAGTGCCTATAACAATTTGAGCATTGGTGCTTTGTATTAGTGCTTGGAACTCTGGTATTTCCCAACACAGCTATGACAGCCATCGAAGACTAAGTACTACTGACAAATAGTGAGGTATGTAACATTACAAAAATAGCACATGGCTGGGTAAAGATAGTGTAATAGCTAAGATGCTCAAGATGAGAGGCAAGCTCATGACTGACAGACTACAAGCCATCATTTTTGACTATGTGGAACAGCGAAGATATTCCTACAGATTGTCACAACTTTTTTTGATTCATCCACAACACACAAAAAGACAATATGGACTGAAACAATTACTTAGGCATTACTTTCCTGACACTGACCTACAAAATATTCTTCAGTGTCCTTCTCGGCAGATCAGAACAACAGGCAGAAATGGACAATCAGTGAATATCAGGTGGGCTTTTGATAGGCGTGACAATGTGTATATGAAACCTCAAGATGATACTATAGCACCGCTAACTGATATCACAGCGATCATGTTTGGAGATTTTTTCCTAAAAACATGTTGAGTCACAGACAGGCACAACAGAAAGACTGCTAAACAAGTACACTTTCAGCCAAAAACCTTTCTTCTGAGTTAGACTGCCCCCCCCCCCCCCCCCCCCATACACACACACACAAATAAAGCTCTCACACACATGATCACCATTTCTGGCTGCCAAGGCCACATTGTCTGGCCTCGGAAGACAGAGACAGTGGAGCAGTCTTTTTGTTGTGCCTATCTGTGACTCAACATGCCCACTATATGGTGAGTAGCCATCTATCCTTTTCATAACACTGTCATTATGACACTGAAGTGACTGCACCACCCTTATTAATATTCCACATGAATGCAGTGCCAATAACAAAACAAACAACATAGTCTACATACCTGAAGAAAGATAAACTCTAAAGTAAAATTCGTCCATGAAATCTCCAAATATTACGAAATATCAACAGGCACAAGGTAAAGTGATGTGTTATCTCCACTCTTTTTAACTTTGGTTCTTGGTAATAGTTGTCAAAATATGACAGAAAGAAAAACATGGAATAAATATGAGAACAAAAAGTAAACAAACCAACATAAAATGTCTAGCACTAATTACCAATGCTACCACTGAAGTTAGACATGCCCACGAGAAGCTTCATGAAACTGCTGTCAAAACTAGCTTCCAAATATCCTATGAGAAGAAACAGTAGATGGGCTTAAAAATACACACATGGGATGCCTCATGAAGAGATATGCAGCTTCAGCACTTCAAGTGCTTAGGCATAATAATTGGGAACAGTTGCAAAGACAAAACTGTTGATAAACATAGTAAAGAATATCGAATAAAACATACATAATCATCATTTTGTGGCTCGGTCTTCTATAGCATGAGTGATTATTACACATGCACATGAAACAAAAGTCAATAACAAAGGCTGGTTTACTGTCCAGAACAAATTTCCAGTCTGAAGATTACCACAAGAAGACTGGAGGGTTTGATTATGTGCTAGTATTTATTGTCTTAATAAAAGTGTATGACTTGATTGACCAAGGACTGTTATTAAATGGTATGGAAGCATTTTATTTGGTCAATGCATCCAGAAATGCGATTGCTTAAGCAAACTCTCATCAGTACAATATCAGAGTCAAGAACCATATTTGAGAGCTCTTTGACATAATGACTGGTTTCAGGCAAGGAGATAGACTTTCTCTTCTTCTTTACAATTGTACCTCAGAAAAAGTCATTTGAGGAGAATATAACAAAGGAGGAGGAACTGAAGATCAGTTTCCGTTAGGTCCCAAACTCAAAAGAGGTATGCTGGCAGTCTGGCTTTTTTGGATGACTTGGCTATTTTTGTCAACAGCCGCAGCTCAGCAACCAGGAAGATATAGCATCTTAAATAAACAGCAGAGATAGTAGGACTACAAATTTCTCTTAAGAAGAAGAAATATACAAAAATCAGCAATGGGCCACAATGGATGATAACGGACCACAAGAGGACTGGAAGAGTCAAGAAGTTTAAGTACCTAGGCGAATTAATCCAACAGAATAGGCCAGAACAAGAGGCAACTAGTATCCAGAAATCAGAGCATAGCAATCAACTAAAACCATCCATAATAAGATGGTGTTGAAGTTTACGAACATCCGAGTTAAGACATTACTGCACTCTTGTAAAACCAAAAGGTTTGTAGGCTCTGGGGAATGAACTGAAGGGGACAACTCAGCCAGTGACTTAAAGAGAGAACATAGGGCACTACAAAAGTTCTTAGGCAGCAGATGAGCTCACAGGCAAGATTAACCGATATCCAGTTTTAAAAAATTTACAGCAAGATGAAAAAGAAAACTGTTCTATGGGCACATCTTCCAACAGGATTTCCCATGTCTCATGAAGAAAAAATAGAATTTGCTAAAACAAAGCCATTTAAGAAAAGGTGATTCAAAGAAAGTGAGAAATATACAATATGGGCGTTCTTGAATCAAATAATGACAGGTATAACATCAAAAGGTTGGTGAAATGCTATCAGGGTTTTGTGGTGGAATCAAAAACTGAAAGCTGGAGAGGGCTTTTACCAGAGGAGCAAAAGTAAGTACTAATTCATTAACTCACAAGATGCTGGCAGGACGTCAAATCTGGCTGACAAACAATACCATGAAAGTGAAAGCGAGATTGGTTGTCAACAAGCAGCCCGTGAATGCTAAGCTCAAAATATAAAATAATAAATAAGTAATTATTTTTATTATTATTGTCCTTGCCGTTGCCCTTTAATTCAATGTTCACACCTTTACAATGGTTATAATCTTAGTTTCACATAGTTTGCAACAACATCAAGAAAAGATACTGACAGAAAAATGACACAAAAGCATTTTGACAGGCACATACATGTCATTAAAACAAAAGCAACAGACTAACAGTAAAAAGAGCATTACTAGCAGCAAAACATCAAAGGATGTAGCATTTTCTTGAGGTCAATCTCAGATTTTCTGGAAATCTCTTCTGGATAATTCCTGTGCTTGACATAATTATTGGAAGTTATGAAGTTCACTAACTCCTGCTATTTTTTATTTGGAATGCCATGTTTGAACATTTCAAACAATGGAAAATCCAGGATGGAATGTAACAATACTGTGAAAAGCAAAGTTACTACTCACAATATAGTGGAGATGCACAACAAGAAGACTGTCAAAAATATAGCTTTTGGCAAGTGAGGCCTTCATCAAGCTGGCGGACAGTTACATGCTGTTGGGGAGCATGCATGGATGAGGTGGAAAGAGGGTAGGGCAACTATGAGCAGTCAGGAGGTTAGACGGAGGGCAGCGGAGAGGGGGGCGGGATTGCGGAAAAGGATAGAAGTAAAAAGACTGGGTGCGATGGAGGAATGAGAGCTGTGTAGTGCTGGCATGGGAACAGGGAAGGGGCTGGATGGGAGAGGACATGACTAATGAAGGTTGAGGCCAAGAGGGTTATGGAAACATAGGATATACTGCTGAGAAGGCTACCATCTGCACAATTCAGAAAAGCTGGTGTTGGTAAGAAGGGTCCATATGGCACAGGCTGTAAAGCAGTCATTGAAATGAAGGATGTCTTGTTTGGCAGCGTGCTCAACAAAAGAGTGGTCCACTTGTTTCTTGGTCTTGTTTGAATATTTTTAATTTTTTTACTAAATGTTTTTAAATGTTTTTGTTACTTATGAGGAAGATGCTATTCTTTTGTCACTATAATGATATCCTATTGTGACTGACTGACCAGTAGGTTGGAACTGTATGGTCAGCATACATCTGGAAATCTGGGTTTTCAAAGTTAGGGAATGGTTTGCATTTTCAGCAGGGCATTTTAATTTTTCCTTTTATTGAAGTGTCCAAAATCTCTTGGTATAGTATGTTGACTACCTCATAGTCACACTGCGTGAATGATGTACAACTATAAATAATGTGGTTCAAACTTTCAGAGAAAGAACCACACCTTCTGCACATTTTCAGTGATTTATTATAGGAAACACCTAATCCTAAATCTCCCCCAGGAAAACCTGAATTTTTGTCTATAGATCTGCTTTTGATAGCCAGTTATTTGACTACACCAAAACCACAATTCCTAAGCAGTAATGAGTTCAATCTCACATTAAGATAGCCACACGGAGATTAGTACAGGTTTTTCTGCATTTGAAGTTGTTTTCAGTAGTTCCCATGGAAACTACACCAAGTTCACATGCAGTTCGTGTACAGCACAATAAAACTTTTGAAAATCCAAGATTCCTAAGCTGTAACTGGTTTGATCTCACATCATCATTAGTTATATTAAGTGTAGTATAGGTTTTGTCTGCATTTGAAGGTGTTTTCTGTAGTTCCCATGTTTGGGCTTCATATGTTAACTAGTTTTTTGGCACCTTTGTTCCCTGATAGCCACCACTTTTATTTCTGATCAAGGGGGTTGGGATAAATTGAATAGTTTATTGAGAGATACGTTTCCGATGATCTCTTCAAATCCAAGGGAGAGCGGACCTCAACACACATGCATGCATATATTCACAGCTCATACAGCCTCTTGTCTAACTTAATACCTTAGCAAAAAGTTATTGGTGTTCTAAAATTATTCATAGTTTAAGAATTAAGTGTTGTTTTGTTAAGCTATTAATTTGCAAATGTTCTTCAACAACAGAGACTTATAAAGCACAACACTTAAAACCAAGTACAATAATGACTTACCTTTGATATTTTACTTGGAGTTAGTATCCTATGGATTTGTTTTTTGATAAAACCCAAGCAAGCTGAACGACATTCACCAGAACCTTGGTCATACTGAGTTAATATGTTTACTGTATCAGTTAAAATGTTTACAGCATCTTCAAGGAGAGAATTCCTCCAGTCTCTCACAATTTTTTCCAGAATTCCTTCATCATCACCTGACAATGATTTCTCCAAATAACTAAGCACTGTCTCAACAGATTTTACAATGAGGTCATTGGCATCAGAATCACACAATATGTATTTCAAAAGACTACTTGGAATTTTCCTGTCACTTTCCTTCCCTACTTCAACACTACCATATCCTGAGTCCTCAGTCATTTGCGGCCCACTTTGCATGGTGTTTAAAGAATATACTGATTCCACATCACAAATGGAAGTGTTATGTTCTGCACCAAATTCTTTGCCAGGATATAAGACATCTGTAGCCATGGAGTTAACAATTGTTTTCAAGACAGATGCCCTCAGAAATGTACAGGTACTAACAGCTGATTTCAGTTGCACCATTGACTGAATGAACATCAAATGAAACTCAGTCTCCTCTGTGGCATCTTCTTCAGCTCCTGAAATCACAACTTTTTGTTAGTAGTATATGAAAAAAACTATTTCAGAATCAGTTCTTAAACAAAATATATATTTAGGCATCAAAATGAATCTACTTATAAATATTACTTGTAGAGGCTCCATATATTATGACTGAAACAAAATTATAAATCTAAAAACCAACTAGGTCTGCTGATGAACAACTCTCTTTATATGTCTCTCAACAGAACACTTTAATCATTATCTTTGATTTAATTCTAGATCTTCAAGATGTTTTAGGCTGTGTGTTCTTATTCACTACCTTTTGAGCATTCTCCACAACCAGTATTCAAGATGGTAGGTTGGCTACAGCCCTACATGAGGGATTTTTTCCACATTTATATAGTTTGGCAACCATCATTTTTAAATAGAAGTAGCACTATTACTCTGAAATTTTACCCTGGTGAACACAGGTGCAGTGTCAACACAGATGTGGATCTGATTCTTGCTTTTCCTTTTTTTTTTAACTTCTGCAATCTCACTTTTATTTACATATTTATTTTAATTCTATCCTACTACATAATGGCAAGTCTTGACTGATTTTCTTCAAATTTCTACACAATACTTTAATAATGGACTAAGTGATGCTCTAATAAATGTTCAGACAGACATCAGCTATATTTTAATATGTACAGTATATAATTAACATATTTTGTATACTTATGCGCTCTCCAACTTCCATGTACCTATTTTATTTGTCTGAAAAAGCCTGTTCTCAGGGCTATATTTTATTTGACTAATGAAACTATGCAGATGTTTGTAAAAACAATAAGGACATATCGCTTCATGTTATTATAATACTGCCGTCATCTGAAGAAGATAGATCTATATCTATTGAAACCTAGGTAAAGATTACTTTATCCTTTGCAACTGGTCGGCTGCTCTTAATCTGATTACGTGGAACCGTTGCTGTTGCGCAGCTATGTTTAAAGTACTTTGAAAGGTGGTAGTACTCATCAAAACAAGAAAAATAAGTCCAATAAATAAGGGTCCAGAAAGGCATACTTTCCGAGATAAACATGTGTTTACAGAAAGGGCTGTGTGAAGCTTGGTTGCAGATATTAGCACAGTCATTGCAATGGTGCTCCGTCAAATGCGTCAGCAGGGTATTATGATGTCTTACTCACAGTACTCTACCTATCATTAGGTGGTCTGCAGTCAGTTGTGTGGTTCGAGTCATTATGTAAGCTATGTTAGTTTTCATTGTGTTTATGTGCCTCATTGTACAGTCCTGCCAACCCTGAGTACGTATCATGCTGTTTTACTTTCTCCCAAATGGGGATTCAGTTATATATCTACTGTTATTGTGCTGTCTGTCTGTCTGTATGTATGTATGCACAGATGGTGTAGAAAATTAACATTTTCTCTCTTCGACTATCTCTTAGCAATGGCAGCATACTAATTGACAAGTGAAATGGGAGATATGATATTCTGCTATGGTTTAGCCAATGGACACAGTCTGCGAGCCCGTCTTCTCTATGCTGAGAAACATCCACAGCACAGAGTGCCCTCTGATAAGCTATTCAGCAGACTTTTCCAGCATTTAAGAGACACAGGTACACTTGCACCTCAGAAGGCTAACAGTGGAAGGCCCCGCACAGTCCATATGCCTAACATGGAGGAGCATGTGCTATGTTCAGTGGAAGAAACCCCTGGGACCAGTGTGCGACAATTAGCACAGCAGAATGTTTGTCTCACATTATTGTCTGGGGGGTACTTCATCAGCAATTGCTGTACCCATATCATCTCCAGCGCATTCAGGCCCTAACGCCATAAGATTGTCATGGCAGATGGTGTTTCTGTCAGTGACTGTTGCAGAAGTGTACCACAGATCCAATGTTCACATCCAAGATTTTATTTACTGATGAGGCAGTGTTCACAAGAGATGGTGGTGTGAATTTTCATAACCATCTTCTATGGGCAGATGTAAATTTCCAGGCAATACAGGAAAGAGGGCATCAACACAGATTCTCAATCAACAGACAGGCTGGTATACTTGGCGATAGATTAATAGGACCATATGTGTTACCACAAAGGTTGTTGTTGTGGTCTTCAGTCCTGAGACTGGTTTGATGCAGCTCTCCATGCTACCCTATACTATGCAAGCTTCTTCATCTCCCAGTACTTATTGCAACCTACATCCTTCTGAATCTGCTTAGTGTATTCATCTCTTGGTCTCCCTCTACGATTTTTACCATCCACGCTGCCCTCCAATGCTAAATTGGTGATCCCTCGATGCCTCAGAACATGTCCTACCAACCGATCCCTTCTTCTAGCCAAGTTGTGCCACAAACTCGTCTTCTCCCCAATTCTATTCAATACCTCCTCATTAGTTATGTGATCTACCCATCTAATCTTCAGCATTCTTCTGTAGCACCACATTTCGAAAGCTTCTATTCTCTTCTTGTCCAAACTATTTATCGTCCATGTTTCACTTCCAAACATGGCTACACTCCATACAAATACTTTCAGAAACGACTTTCTGTCACTTAAATCTATACTCGATGTTAACCAATTTCTCTTCTTCAGAAACGCTTTCCTTGCCATTGTCAGTCTACATTTTATATCTTCTCTACTTCGACCATCATCAGTTATTTTGCTCCCCAAATAGCAAAACTCCTTTACTACTTTAAGTATCTCATTTCCTAATAATTCCCTCAGCATCACCCGACTTAATTCGACTACATTCCATTATCCTCATTTTGCTTTTGTTGATGTTCATCTAATACCCTTCCTTCAAGACACCGTCCATTCCGTTCAACTGCTCTTCCAAGTCCTTTGCTGTCTCCGACAGAATTACGAAGTCATCGGCGAACCTCAACGTTTTTATTTCTTCTCCATGGATTTTAATTCCTACTCCAAATTTTTCTTTTGTTTCCTTTACTGCTTGCTCAATATACAGATTGAATAACATCGGGGAGAGGCTACAACCCTGTCTCTCTCCCTTCCCAACCACTGCTTCTCTTTCATGCCCCTTGATTCTTTATAACTGCCATCTGGTTTCTGTACAAATTGTAAATAGCCTTTCGCTCCCTGTATTTTACCCCTGCCACCTTTAGAATTTAAAAGAGGGTATTCCAGTCAATGTTGTCAAAAGCTTTTTCTAAGTATACAAATGCTAGAAACGTAGGTTTGCCTTTCTTTAATCTTTCTTCTAAGGTAAGTCGTAAGGTCAGTACTGCCTCACGTGTTCCAACATTTCTACGGAATCCAAACTGATCTTCCCTGAGGTCGGCTTCTACCAGTTTCTCCATTCATCTGTAAAGAATTCACGTTAGTATTTTGCAGCTGTGACTTATTAAACTGATAGTTCGGTGATTTTCACATCTGTCAACACCTGCTTTCTTTGGGATTGTAATTATTATATTCTTCTTGAAGTCTGAGGGAATTTCGCCTGTCTCATACATCGTGCTCACCAGATGGTAGAGTTTTATCAGGACTGGCTCTCCCAAGGCCGTCAGTAGTCCTAATGGAATGTTGTCTACTCCCGGGGCCTTGTTTCGACTCAGGTCTTTCAGTGCTCTGTCAAACTCTTCACGCAGTATCGTATCTCCCATTTCATCTTCATCTACATCCTCTTCCATTTCCATAATATTGTCCTCAAGTGCATCGCCCTTGTATAGACCCTCTATATACTCCTTCCACCTTTCTGCTTTCCCTTCTTTGCTTAGAACTGGGTTTCCATCTGAGCTCTTGATATTCATACAAGTCGTTCTCTTTTCTCCAAAGGTCTCTTTAATTTTCCTGTAGGCAGTATCTACCTTACTCCTAGTGAGATACGGCTCTACATCCTTACATTTGTCCTCTAGCCATGCCTGCTGAGCCATTTTACACTTCCTGCCGCTCTCATTTTTGAGACGTTTGTATTCCTTTTTGCCTGCTTCAATTACTGCACTTTTATATTTTCTCCTTTCATCAATTAAATTCAATATTTCTTCTGTTACCCAAGGATTTCTGCTAGCCCTCATCTTTTTACCTACTTGATCCTCTGCTGCCTTCACTACTTCATCCCTCAGAGCTACCCATTCTTCTTCTACTGTACTTCTTTCCCCCATTCCTGTCAATTGTTCCCTTGTGCTCTCCCTGAAACTCTGTACAACCTCTGGTTTAATCAGTTTATCCAGATCCCATCTCCTTAAATTCCCACCTTTTTGCAGTTTCTTCAGTTTTAATCTACAGTTCATAACCAACAGATTGTGGTCAGAGTCCACATCTGCCCCTGGAAATGTCTTACAATTTAAAACCTGGTTCCTAAATCTCTGCCTTACCATTATATAATCTATCTGATACCTTTTAGTATCTCCAGGATTCTTCCATGTATACAACCTTCTTTCATGATTCTTGAACCAAGTGTTAGCAATGTGTAAGTTATGCTCTGTGCAAAACTCTACTAGGCGACTTTCTCTTTCATTTCTTACCCCCAATCCATATTCCTGTACTACGTTTCCTTCTCTCCCTTTTCCTACTTTCGAATTCCAGTCACCCATGACTATTAAATTTTCGTCTCCCTTCACTACCTGAATAATTTCTTTTATCTCATCATACATTTCATCAATTTCTTCATCATCTGCAGAGCTAGTTGGCATATAAACTTGTACTACTGTAGTAGGCATGTGCTTCGTGTCTATCTTGGCCACAATAATGCGTTCACTATGCTGTTTGTAGTAGCTTCCTCACAGTACCATTTTTTAAATTCATTATTAAACCTACTCCTGCATTACCCCTATTTGGTATTGTATTTATAACCCTGTATTCACCTGACCAAAAGTCTTGTTCCTCCTGCCACCGAACTTCACTAATTCCCACTATATCTAACTTTAACCTATCCATTTCCCTTCTTAAATTTTCTAACCTACCTGCCCAATTAAGGGATCTGACATTTCATGCTTCGATCTGTAGAACACCAGTTTTCTTTCTCCTAATAATGACGTCCTCTTGAGTAGTCCCCTCCCCAGAGATCCGAATGGGGGACTATTTTACCTCCGGAATATTTTATCCAAGAGGACGCCATCATCATATAACCATACAGTAAAGCTGCATGCCCTCGGGAAAAATTACGACTGTAGTTCCCCCTTGCTTTCAGCCATTTGTAGTACCAGCACAGCAAGGCCACTTTGGTTAGTGTTACAAGGCCAGATCAGTCAATCATCCAGACTGTTGCCCCTGCAACTACTGAAAAGGCTGCTGACCCTCTTCAGGAACCACACGTTTGTCTGGCCTCTCAACAGATACCCCTCCATTGTGGTTGCACCTATGGTACGGCCATCTGTATCGCTGAGGCACGCAAGCCTCTCCACCAATGGCAAGGTCCATGGTTCATTTGGGAGGGGGGGGGGGGGGGGGGAGGACCTTTTGTTATGGGAACAGAATTGGTCAACGCCACGCCAATCAACGATGTGTGAAGCTACAGGGCCACATTTTCAACTAATGCCAGCAGGTACAACAACAACCAGGTATACTTCAAATGCTGCATCATTCCTTATGCAGGGCGGCAGAGGCGTACATAGTCATGAATGGATGCCACATAGAACACCTCCTGTAAACATGTATTTATTGTAGAAAGTATGCATTTCTGGATCCATGTTTATTAGACTTACCTCAGAAAGCATACATTACCGGACCCATCTTCCACATAAGACTACATCAGTCTCATATATGACCGAAAACTTGACCCACTGATCACAGACTTTATCAACAATATATCAAGCTCATGCATTGATCAGAGTACCATGTCAGGCACCAATGTCTGCTTACTGAGCGATGTGTCACAAAATAGAATCAGATTTTCCATGCCAGATTCCATGCACCACGCACTTTTCGACCAAATTAATGACCTGGCTCACCCATGCGTCTTAGCGACAATACGGCTGATGACCAAACGATTCGTGTGACCTAATGCCAGATGGGACTGCCACAGATAGGGTCAGACCTGTCTGCCATCCCAATGCAGAAAGATTGGGCACCACGCACCACCAGCACTCGGTCGCTTCAAGGTACCACACACCCTATTCCAGCGTATTCATATGGATCTGATCATCACATACTTTCCAAATCAGAAGGGTTTATATACATATTATCAGTCATCAACCATTTCTCATGCTGGGATCCCTTTCAAAAGATATCATGGGTGAATCCACGACCTGTGCATCCATTGAAGTATGGATATCCCACTTGAGTTGCCCTGAGACAATCACTTCTGACTAGGATGTCAATTTGAGTTGGGTTTCTTTGAAGCCCTCTGTGGCACAAAATGAAATTGAACAACAGTGTACCATCCACAAAGTAATGGGTTGGTGGAACGCTGGCACCAAACGCTAAAGACTGCACTCATATGCTACACAGATAGCTGGATAGAAGCACTGCCCTGGGTCTTGCTCGGTATTCATACCTTTAAGTAAGATCTATTGGCCTTTCTGGCAGAAGTAGTGTATGGGGAAACCTCCACCCTTCTTGCAGACTTCGTACAACCAGCACCAACACCTATGTCGACTAAACTCCCAGCTCTGGTACAATACATAAAAAAACACATCTGTACCTCTCAAATTTCATCCCCAATGGCACACACAATACAAATAACAACTGTGCACAAAGTGCTGTCACAGTGTGAATTCATGATGCTCCGTGACAATTATAGCCCCCCCCCCCCCTTAAACCATGCACCTTGCCGTTGGTAGGGAGGCTTGCGTGCTTCAAACGATACAGATAGCCGTACAGTAGGTGCAACCACAACGGAGGGGTATCTGTTGAGAGGCCAGACAAACGTATGGTTCCTGAAGAGGGGCAGCAGCCTTTTCAGTAGTTACAGGGGCCACAGTCTGGATGATTGACTGATCTGGCCTTGTAACACTAACCAAAACAGCCTTGCTGTGCTGGTACTACAAACGGCTGAAAGCAAGGGGAAACTACAGTCGTAATTTTTCCCGAGGGCATGCAGCTTTACTGTATGGTTATATGATGATGGCGTCCTCTTGGGTAATATATTCCGGAGGTAAAATAGTCCCCCATTTGGATCTCCGGGTGGGGACAACTCAAGAGGATATAGTTATCAGGAGAAAGAAAACTGGCATTCTACGGATCGGAGCGTGGAATGTCAGATCCCTTAATCGGGCAGGTAGGTTAGAAAATTTAAAAAGGGAAATGGATAGGTTAAAGTTAGATATAGTGGGAATTAGTGAAGTTCGGTGGCAGGAGGAACAAGACTTCTAGTCAGATGAATACAGGGTTATAAATACAAAATCAAATAGGGGTAATGCAGGAGTAGGTTTAATAATGAATAAAAAAATAGGAGTGCGGGTAAGCTACTACAAACAGCATAGTGAAAGTATTATTGTGGCCAAGACAGACACGGAGCCCATGCCTACTACAGTAGTACAACTTTATATGCCGACTAGCTCTGCAGATGACGAAGAAACTGAAGAAATGTATAATGAGATGAAAGAAATTATTCAGGTAGTGAAGGGAGACGAAAATTTAATAGTCATGGGTGGCTGGAATTCGAAAGTAGGAAAAGGGAGAGAAGGAAACGTAGTACAGGAATATGGATTGGGGGTAAGAAATGAAAGAGGAAGCCGTCTGGTAGAATTTTGCACAGAGCATAACTTACACATTGCTAACACTTGGTTCAAGAATCATAAAAGAAGGTTGTATACGTGGAAGAATCCTGGAGATACTAAAAGGTATCAGATAGATTATATAATGGTAAGGCAGAGATTTAGGAACCAGGTTCTAAATTGTAAGACATTTCCAGGGGCAGATGTGGACTCTGACCACAATCTATTGGTTATGAACTGTAGATTAAAACTGGAGAAACTGCAAAAAGGTGGGAATTTAAGGAGATGGGACCTAGATAAACTGACTAAACCAGAGGTTGCAAAGAGTTTCAGGGAGAGCATAAGGGAACAATTGACAGGAATGGGGCAAAGAAATACAGCAGAAGAAGAAGAATGGGTAGCTCTGAGGGATGAAGTAGTGAAGGCAGCAGAGGATCAAGTAGGTAAAAAGACGAGGGCTAGTAGAAATCGTTGGGTAACAGAAGAAATATTGAATTTAATTGATGAAAGGAGAAAATACAAAAATGCAGTAAATGAAGCAGGCAAAAAGGAATACAAAATCCCCAAAAATGAGATCAACAGGAAGTGCAAAATGGTTAAGCAGGCATGGCTGGAGGACAAATGTAAGGATGTAGAGGCTTATCTCACTAGAGGTAAGATAGATACTGCCTACAGGAAAATTAGAGAGACCTTTGGAGAAAAGAGAGCCACTTGTATGAGTATCAAGAGCTCAGATGGAAACCCAGTTCTAAGCAAAGAAGGGAAAGCAGAAAGGTGGAAGGAGTATATAGAGGGTCTATACAAGAGCGATGCACTTGAGGACAATATTATGGAAATGGAAGAGGATGTAGATGAAGATGAAATGGGAGATACGATACTGCGTGAAGAGTTTGACAGAGCACTGCAAGACCTGAGTCGGAACAAGGCCCCGGGAGAAGACAACATTCCATTAGAACTATTGACGGCTTTGGGAGAGCCAGTCCTGACAAAACTCTACCATCTGGTTAGCAAGATGTATGAGACAGGCAAAATACCGTCAGACTTCAAGAAGAATATAATAATTCCAATCCCAAAGAAAGCAGGTGTTGACAGTTGTGAAAATTACCGAACTATCAATTTAACAAGTCACGGCTGCAAAATGCTAACGCGAATTCTTTACAGACGAATGGAAAAACAGGTAGAAGCCGACCTTGGGGAAGATCAGTTTGGATTCTGTAGAAATATGAGGACACGTGAGGCAATACTGACCCTACGACTTATCTTAGAAGAAAGATTAAGGAAAAGGAAACCTACGTTTCTAGCATTTGTAGACTTAGAGAAAGCTTTTGACAATGTTGACTGGAATACTCTCTTTCAAATTTTAAAGGTGGCAAGACTGCCTGGCCATCGTCAAAGAAAGGATACAACATACAAGGTACAAACTTGGTAGTAATGCATGCAGTTTATAGAATTGCTATGTCTGTTAACCTGCCAATTTCTCATCTGTCAACTGGGAGCGGGTCAAAATGTCGATGGCAGCTGATCAAAGAGCTCACCATAGCAATATAAAAGAAACAAAGTAATTTGAGCAACTTGCAACCATGTAAATATCAGTAACTTCTCATGGAATGGCACACATTGTCATCAACCTGTTAAACAAGGACCTGGAACAAAGAGCCATCTTAGCCCTTAATGGACTGAATTTCGCTCCTACACGTACCTATTGTGGAGTTCATTAGTGGAGTGTGAACAGGTGGTACGGCATATCTCACATCTAACATCAGCAGAGAGAGAGAGAGAGAGAGAGAGAGAGAGAGAGAGAGAGAGAGAGAGAGGCTGTGTGCATTGTGGAAAATGAAGATATTGTGGTACTTCTGCCTAACAAGGGAAATACCACAGTTGTTCTTAATTGGAATCTGGATGATGATGTAGGTGCTGCTGCTGGTGGTGGTAATAATAATAATAATATATAATGATCTCAAAAATGCCAACATCATATCCACAGAGTGGAGGTCTGTTGAGTTTTCTGACGAAAGCTGGGTCTGCCTTGGTGCCCGTAATGGCTGCTGTGTTGGCTAGGTGGAGGTCAGTTGAGGGCCCACAACCAACCTGCCTGTGTGCTAGACACACTGGACCTACTCTTGCAGTTACGATCAGAGATTCAAGTTCATATGATAGCAGGAGCACTCTCATGGTTATCCTACGCACCTACGTGATTTGATCGGTTGTGTTACCAATCAAGAATAGTGTTCCAAGAGGTGTTTTCCAACAGCATAACACTCACCCTCATGCTGCTGTCGTATCCCAACATTCTCTACAGATTTTTGACATGGTGCCTTGGCCTGCTCGATGACAGATCTGTCTCCAATTCAGGCACTTACGTGGCATCATTGGACAGCTCCAGCATCATCCACAAACAGTATTAACCATCCCTGTATTGACTGACCAAGTGCAACAGGCTGATATCCAGCACCTGCACAACTCAATGTGTCCATATTTGGATGTTTGCATTTAACATTTTACCTGGCAGCCAGAGACAGTGGTGCGCTGCGTTTGCATGAATGTGTGCGTTTATGTTGTATAATTCAGAAGGAAGCCTTTTGGATTTATTTGTTTAGTAGTCTTTTTGTTGTGCTTGTCTGACTCAACATCTCCACTACATGGTGAGTACCAATCTAATCTTTCAACGATTTCATCAATGAGAATTTGGTATCCAAGTCCAAAAAATCACAAGCAAAGCCCTGCACTGCTACTGGAATGTCCTGGAATTTAAAAAGTATCTTTCTTATAGAATGAGATTTTCACTCTACAGTGGACTGTGCGCTGATATGAAACTTCCTGGTAGATTAAAACTGTGCCAGACCGAGACTCGAACTCGGGACCTCTGCCTAGGTACAGTTTTAATCTTCGAGGAAGTTTTAAATCAGCGCAAACTCTGCTGCAGAGTGAAAATCTCATTATGAAAACATCCCCCACGCTGTGGCTGAGCCATGTCTCCGCAATATCCTTTCTTTCAGGAGTGCTGGTTCTGCAACATTCGCAGGAGAGCTTCTGTAAAGTTTGAAAGGTAGGAGACAGAGGTACTGGCAGAAGTAAAGCTGTGAGGACGGGGCACGAGTCGTGCTCGGGTAGCTCAATGGTAGAGCACTTGCCTGCGGAAGGCAAAGGTCCCGAGTTGGAGTCTCGGTCTGGCACAAAGTTTTAATCTGCCAAGAAACTTCATATCTTTCTTATGTTTTCAAGTGATATTTCATCCTCTGTCGCTTCTCTTTCTTCCTCTTTGTTTCCACACTACTTCTTTTCATCTTCATCTTTCTGAATCTCATTTTTGGTTGAAATGCCTTTTAATTTAGTCCACAGTCTTTTTAAACTGGGCTGTCTTGACCAAATTCCTTGCTTCCGCAACCATGAGAAAGCATTTTTTTAAATTCAATTTTTGGTGACAAGAGACAATGCTTTCTGCACTTTCATCTTCTATCAAAAGCTTCCTCAACAGCTGTCTTCTGTAATGTTGCTTCACAGTTTCAGTAACTGATTGGTCCATTGGCTGCAGCCATCTTCTCTATCAAGAAGGCTTTCTGTGGGGTGGGTGAGTGAACTGTCCAGAATTAACATCTTATTACCTTCTTTCCCTATGGCCTTATGGTATTTTATTCTTTTTACATCAGGTACAAAAACTGAACTGTGCCAGTACCAAAACAAAGTGCAGTCATTCAGGCCTTTGGTTGATTATTGTAAAATATGCAAAGTTTTTAACATTTTTCAAAGCCTGGGGGTTTCTCGTTTTTATTATTGAGAGAAGGAGTATTTTGCAATTTTCCATAGAGTTAGCACAGTTCAGCGTAATAAAACAAACAAACATGATCTGAACAGGTCTTGAAGGCCAAATGATACTGACTGGCTGCCATATCATCCTCAGCCCTTAGGCATCACCAGATGTGGATATGGAGGAGGATGTGGTCAGTACACTGCTCTCCCAGCCATTGTCAGTTTCCGCGATTGGTCTCACTACTTCTCAATCAAGTAGCTCCTCAATTGACCACACAAGGGCTGAGTGCACCCCAGTCTGCCACTCGGCAGACCTGGACAGTGACCCATTCACATGCTAGCTAAGTCCGACAGTGCTTAATTTTGGTGATCTGATGGGAACTGGTGTTACCACTGCAGCAAGGCCATTGCCTAGTTCAGCATAGTAACCCAGTCTTTAGTAACCAAAAGGTCGAGAGCACTAGTTTCCCTTTTAGAAACTACAGATGTTTTCACCAATGCTTTTTACATAAGTCCTGTCTCATCTGTATTGCTTAAAAATTCAGGGTCATAAGATCCTAAATTTTGAATAAAATTTTCTACTTGGGGTCTGCTGATAGGTTTTCACCACTTAAACCCAACTCACAAATATCGTGACGTGCCTTGAAATTCCATTGCCAGCTATTGCTCACTTTAAATGAAGACAACCTGTTGATTTTCTTGGCTAAAAGTTATGCTTTTTCACAAACAATCAGCCCTAGAAGAGGTCCTTCCAAAGCCTGCTGCTGCAGAAACCACCCGGCCTCTTCAAGCCCATTCTTCTCTGCCACTTTCACCACCCTTCTCACTGAACTCCCACTGCATTCTCAAGAACAAACACAATGTTTAAAATTAAGGACTTGTTTTTTATGTCTGCTATTGTTGATATTCCCATGCTAAACATCTCATCTAACTGAGACCCGAGTTTCTCCTGGCGTATACAACTTTCAAATAACTTCTGGGAATTCAGCCAGGTAACACTTTCAGCGACTGCCGATATTTCGGCGGGAGAACACCCCACCATTTTCTTTAGATACGTTGACGATACTTTTGTTGTTTGGCCTCATGGTAGGGAGAATTTGAATGTCTTTCTAGAACATCTGAACTCGATCCACCTGAACATTCGTTTTACGATGGAGGTGGAAGAGGATGGTTGCCTTCCCTTTCTTGACATGTTGGTTAGGAGGAAGGATGATGGATCATTGGGACATGCAGTCTACAGGAAACATACTCACACCGACTTACAGGCTAATAGTTGTCACCATCCGGATCAGCGTGATGGGGTACTTCGTACCTTGGTACACAGGGCACATGTCGTTTCTGGAGCTGAGACTTTGCCAGCTGAGCTGTCCCATCTTGAAGTTACATTTCGTCAAAATGGTTATAGTGATAGACAGATTGAGCGTGCGTAATGCTATCGACCAACTGTACATCGGGTGATTGATGATAATTCTGAGTCAACACCTAAGTCTACTGCCTTTTTGCCTTACGTAGGAAACACGTCCAACAAGATCGGTCGTATTTTACAGAAGTACGATGTGAAATGTGTTTTCCGACCTCCATCTAAAATGAGAGCACTTTTGAGTTCCGTTAAGGATGATCTTGGACTGCGTAAGGCGGGTGTATATCGTATTCCTTGCAGCTGTGGCATGGCATATATTGGTCAAACTATCAGGACCGTGGAGGACCGATGAATTGAGCATAAACGGCACACACGATTACAGCAGCCAAACAGATCTGCTATTGCCGAACATTGCTTGGATACTGGTCATCCCATGTTATATAATAACACCGAGATTTTGGCATGCACGTCCAGCTATTGGGACTGTGTTATTAGAGAGGCAGTTGAGATTAAATTAGCGAGCAACCTCATTAACAGGGATGGAGGATGGAGGTTTCTGTTTAAACTCTGTTTGGAATCCGGGTCTCTCCCTTGTCAAAAAACAGAGGGACAGAGTCAATGCTAACTCACCTGCGAATTCATAGTCTCACTATCGATAGCTCTGACTTTGGTCATCTTTGGTGGCACTAGTGTTCAGTGTGTGTGTTATCTTTCCTGCTTCAGTCCGAGAACAGAGGTTTTAAATTTGCATGTACGCCGCCTGTCCGTTGCAGTTTGCCTTGAAAATGGCGGGGTGTTCTACTGCCAAAATATCGGCGGTCGCTGAAAGTGTTAGCTGGCTGAATTCCCATTAGTTATTTGAAAATCTCATCTAACTGTTTTACCACTCACAACTTTGTCTAAGTAGTCAAGGACTTTTATTCTGTCTGCCAGACAACACATTTCCTTTTAGAAGACATATTCCACACATTAAATTAAAACACACACACAAAACCAAAAATGACATGGAAGGAAGAACTATAGTGACAAATCAATGTATCTGTTAAAATCATGACACAGACTGATGTAGGCTGCACTGAATGACAGAAACCATAAATGCAACAGTGTATGTATTATGTGTACAATAATGCATGTACAACAATGCAAATAATGTATTCGTTGTTTGCTGGAAGATTTTGGTCTTTTAATACATTTGCTGCTAACTGATTTTAGAATGATAAACAAATGTAAAGTGTACTGTATACCATAATAACTATAAATTTTAGTCATACAGTACAAATTTCTTTTTCCTCAAAGCTATCTGGATAATTGATGATTCAGATAGTGGTAGTTTGGATAATTGTAGTTCTGCTGTATTTCACACTGTGGCTGGATGCCCTTCCTGAGGCCACAATTGTCAAGTTAACCTAAGGGAGGGAAGCAATATGCACCATCTGTCTGCGAACTGTGTAAACTTTGCTCTGTGTGTTATCGCATTTTCATTTTTTGTGTATCATATTCTTTGCCTAAATGAGCATGAGTAACTGTCTAAAATCCACATTCAGACTGGTGAATATAGCAGCATGTGGCCATTAAACCACTGCATGGATTTGAGGTAAAAGGAAACACACTTCACATACTTACCATCTGGAATATCTTTACCAGGAATGTCTCCACCCAAAGAGAAATCTGATACATTTGTTGATTCTGATGGAAGAGCACTTTGAAGTAGCTCATGTTTCAGCTTGTGTATTCTCTGTCTTAGATTTAAATCTGTCTCCTTCCTCCAAACCTAACAAATGAGGCAGAAAATAATATTTTAAAGTAACATTTTTTTTTCAAAATATATAGCACTGCTTAACCTATAGAATACAAAAAAGACTTTCTGATCTACTATGACTGCTTTACTGAAAATGTATAATTGTGCAGCAGTCTTCAGACTTTCTTTAATCCTCCAAATAAAATGGTTGTAGTGACCCTTAGCAGTCTATTTACAATTATTTTATGACTTTTTAGACATGATCCTGATATAAAATTACGTCATTACATCATCATCATCATTTAAGACTGATTATGCCTTTCAGCGTTCAGTCTGGAGCATAGCCCCCCTTATAAAATTCCTCCATGATCCCCTATTCAGTGCTAACATTGGTGCCTCTTCTGATGTTAAACCTATTACTTCAAAATCATTCTTAACCGAATCCAGGTACCTTCTCCTTGCTCTGCCCCGACTCCTCCTACCCTCTACTGCTGAACCCATGAGTCTCTTGGGTAACCTTGCTTCTCCCATGCGTGTAACATGACCCCACCATCTAAGCCTGTTCGCCCTGACTGCTACATCTATAGAGTTCATTCCCAGTTTTTCTTTGATTTCCTCATTGTGGACACCCTCCTGCCATTGTTCCCATCTACTAGTACCTGCAATCATCCTAGCTACTTTCATATCCATAACCTCAACCTTATTGATAAGGTAACCTGAATCCACCCAGCTTTCGCTCCCATACAACAAAGTTGGTCGAAAGATTGAACGGTGCACAGATAACTTAGTCTTGGTACTGACTTCCTTCTTGAAGAAGATAGTAGATCGTAGCTGAGCGCTCACTGCATTAGCCTTGCTACACCTAGCTTCCAGTTCTTTCACTATGTTGCCATCCTGTGAGAATATGCATCCTAAGTACTTGAAACCGTCCACCTGTTCTAACTTTGTTCCTCCTATTTGGCACTCAATCCGTTTATATTTCTTTCCCACTGACATTACTTTCGTTTTGGAGATGCTAATCTTCATACCATAGTCCTTACATTTCTGATCTAGCTCTGAAATATTACTCTGCAAACTTTCAATCGAATCTGCCATCACAACTAAGTCATCCGCATATGCAAGACTGCTTATTTTTTGTTCACATATCTTAATCTCACGCAGCCAGTCTATTGTTTTCAACATATGATCCATAAATAATATGAACAACAGTGGAGACAGGTTGAAGCCTTGTCTTACCCCTGAAACTACTCTGAACCATGAACTCAGTTTACCGTCAACTCTAACTGCTGCCTGACTATCCATGTAAAGACCTTTAATTGCTTGCAAAAGTTTGCCTCCTATTCCATAATCTCATAGAACAGACAATAACTTCCTCCTAGGAACCCGGTCATATGCCTTTTCTAGATCTATAAAACATAGATACAATTCCCTGTTCCACTCATAACACTTCTCCATTATTTGTCGTAAGCTAAAGATCTGGTCCTGACAACCTCTAAGAGGCCTAAACCCACACTGATTTTCATCCAATTGCTCCTCAACTAATACTCGCACTTTCCTTTCAACAATACCTGAGAAGATTTTACCCACAACGCTGATTAAAGAGATACCTCTGTAGTTGTTACAATCTTTTCTGTTTCCATGTTTAAAGATTGGTGTGATTACTGCTTTTGTCCAGTCTGATGGAACCTGTCCCGACTCCCAGGCCATTTCAGTTATCCTGTGTAGCCATTTAAGACCTGACATTCCACTGTACTTGATGAGTGCCGACTTAATTTCATCCACCCCAGCTGCTTTATTGCACTGCAATCTAATGACCATTTTCTCCACTTCCTCAAACATGATCCTATTTCCATCATCATTCCTATCCCATTCTACCTCGAAATCTGAAACATTACTGATCGTATTTTCACCTACATTGAGCAACCCTTCAAAATATTTCCTCCATCTGCCCAAGGCATCCACAGGATTCACCAGCAGTTTTCCTGACCTGTCCAAAATACTTGTCATTTCCTTCTTACCACCCTTTCGAAGACTGCTAATTACACTCCAGAATGGTTTTCCAGCAGCTTGACCCAATGTCTCCAACCTGTTTCCAAAGTCTTCCCAAGATTTCTTCTTGGATGCTGCAATTATCTGTTTGGCTTTGTTTCTTTCTTCAACATAACTTTCTCTGTCTACCTGAGTTCTAGTATGTAGCCATTTTTTATACGCCTTCTTTTTCCTTTTACAGGCTGCCTTGACTGTGTCATTCCACCAAGCTGTTTGCTTCCTCCTACTTTTACACACTACTGTTCCAAGACATTCTTTAGCCACTTCTAGTACTGTGTCCCTGTACCTTGTCCATTCCTTTTCCAATGACTGTAATTGACAACATTCAACTAACTGGTACCTTTCTGAGATCGCTGTTATGTACTTGTGCCTGATTTCCTTATCCTGAAGTTTCTCCACTCTTATCCTCCTACATATGGACCTGACCTCCTGCACTTTCGGCCTCGCAATCCCAATTTCACTGCAGATTAAATAATGATCAGTGTCATCAAAGAATCCCCTGAATACACGTGTGTCCCTCACAGCCTTCCTGAATTCCTGATCTGTTATTATATAGTCAATGACAGATCTGGTTCCCCTGCTTTCCCAAGTATACCGGTGAATGTTCTTATGTTTAAAAAAGGAGTTTGTGATTACTAAGCCCATACTGGCACAGAAATCCAAGAGTTGCTGCCCATTCCTGTTGGCCTCCATATCCTCTCCAAATTTACCCATAACCTTTTCATACCCTTCTGTTCGATTTCCAATCCTGGCGTTAAAATCACCCATGAGCAGAACACTGTCCTTGTCCTTTACTCTAACAACTACATCACTGAGTGCCTCATAAAAACTATCCATCTTATCTTGATCAGTCCCTTCACAATGCGAATATACTGACACAATCCTAATTTTCTTGCTAGACACTGTCAAATCTATCCACATCAGTCGTTCGTTTACATACCTTATTGCAACTACGCTGGGTTCCATTTCTTTCCTGATGTAAAGCCCTACACCCCATTGTGCTATTCCTGCTTTGACTCCTGACAAGTAGACCTTGTATTCTCCCACTTCTTCTTCTTTCTCACCCCTTACCCGAATGTCACTAACAGCTAAAACGTCCAGCCCCATCTTATTTGCAGCCTCTGCCAGCTCTACCTTCTTCCAAGAGTAGCCCCCACTGATATTAATAGCTCCCCATCTCATTACCATTTGTTTGCCAAGTCGTATCTTAGGAGTCCCTGGTTTGTCAGTTAGAGGTGGGACTCCGAGGCATTTTGCTCTGATTGTACATAACTACCTTTAATCACTCTCAGTCCTGTATATATTATAAAAATGTCTTCAGTTAGACAAACAAGTTCATTGTTTGGTAACCAGTAGTAACAAAATCATGGAGACATAATTTAAATAAACAACAATCAAACAATGGAAAATTCAGGATGGAATGTAATAATATTACAAAAATTATGCTACTTACTACATAGCGGAGATGCTGAGTTGAAGTTAAGCACAACAAAAAGACTGTCACATATAAACAAAGCTTTTGGCCATCAAAGCCTTCATCATCAACAACACACACACACACACACACACACACACACACACACACACATGACTGGAGTCTTAAGCAACTGAAACCACAGTGCAAGCAGCAGCACCGGTGCATGATGGGAGTGGCAACTGAGTGGGTGAGTGGGGATAAGGAGGAGGCTGGGGCAGAGATGGGGAGGGATAGTATGGTGGGGGTGGCAGATAGTGAAGTGCTGCAGGTTAGACGGAGGGCAGGGGAGAGATGGAGAGGGCGAGGGTGGGGGTAAGTAGCAGAACAGGAGAGAAATAAAAAGACTGAATGGGATGGTGGAATGATGGCTGTGTATGCTGGAATGCGAACAGGAAAGTGGGTGAGGACAGTCCTTAACGAAGGTTGAGCCCAGAGAATTATGGGAACATAGGATGTATTGCAGGGAGATTTCCCACCTGAGCAATTCAGAAAAGCTGGTGTTGGTGGGAAGGATCCATATAGCACAGGCTGTGAAGCAGTCATTGAAATGTAGGTTGTCATGTTTGGCAGGGTATTCGGCAACAGGGTGGTCCACTTGTTTGTTGGCCACAGTTTGTTGGTGGCCATTTACATGGACAGCTTGCTGGTTGTCATGCCCACATAGAAAGTAGCACAATGATTGCAGCTTAGCTTGTAGATCACATCCTCCCACCACCATCTAATCCAGTCTGGTCACAAACATCACATATCCCATCAAAGGCTGGGCTACCTGTGAAACCAGTCATGTGATTTACAAGCTAAGCTGCAACCACTGTGCTGCATTCTGTGTGAGCATGAAAACCAACAAGCTGTCTGTCAGTGTAAATGGCTACCGAAAAACTGTGGCCAAGAGACAAGTGGACCACCCTGTTGCTGAATACCCTGCCAAACATGACATCCTTCATTTCAATGACTGCTTCACAGCCTGTGCCATATGGATCCTTCCCACCAACACCAGCTTTTCTGAACTTCGCACGTGGGAACTCTCCCTGCAATACATCCTATGTTCCCATAATCCTCCTGGCCTCAGCCTTTGTTAATCACTGTCCTCACTCACTTCCCTGTTCCCATTCCAACATACACAGCCATCATTCCACCATCCCACTCAGTCTTTTTACTTCTCTCCTTTTCCACTACCTCCCCCTTCCCCTCCCTCGCCCTCTCCATCTCTCCCCTGCCCTCTGTCTAACCTGCAGCAATTCGCTGTCCTCCACCCCCCACCATACTATCCCTCCCCCTCCCTGCCCCAGCCTACTCTTTACCTCCACCCAGTCGCCACTCCCACCATGCACTGGTGCCGCTGCTCCCAGTGTGGTTTCAGTTGCGTGAGACTGCAGTCGTGTGTGTGTGTGTGTGTGTGTGTGTGTGTGTGTGTGTTTTACTTGTGACAGTCTTTTTGTTGTGCCTATCTGCGACTCAGCAACTCTGCTATACGGTGAGTAGCAACTTTCCTTTTCACAATATTGCCAAATAAACAACAGGTGATAAAAAGGCAACACATCAACAGAAAAGGAGCCCCACAAGCATAAATCACGATAGCTAAGACCCAAAGTTTTGGTGAAAAGAGGAAAGGAGCAAATGAAACATCAATTAGATTTTTTTATAAAATAAAATGCGAAAATCTGTCAAAAGCTCCAGATCAAGAGAACAATGATAGAAAAAACTGGAATAAAAATTAAAACATGTGACTATTTTAATTGTGCCTACAACTCAAACATTTGTTGTATCAGTGTTTTGTGATGTTCGTGTACTCTAGGACTGCACCTGATGTTTATAGAACATGAAGTCAACCATTCAACATTTTTCAGACAGATGGAGAAATCAAACATAAACAAGTCATTTTAAACACAGTCAGCTAGTGACTGACTGCAATATTTATGTTACATTCAAAATACGCCACAGTGTCAAAATCTTCCAACTGTTATTCAAACAAGTTAAAAATTTGTCGGTGGAAAGAAACATGTCACATTAGCTTCCAAGAAAATCAAGGAGGAGGACTAATTTAATTATTTGGCTATAAATAATGCTGTTATCATTTCTTTATTAAAATAATTGTGGAAACACTGTTCACATGGTATCTAGAAGAATCTATGACTTCTACCCATAATTGTTAGTCCATCTACAGTTTCAGATTTGTTGATGGTGCCTTTATGATCTGATTCTTCTAGAATCTCAAAATGTCTCTCTCATTTGTTTATCCTGATTTTCCTTGTCTCAGTAAGAAAAATTTCTGGATGACTACCTCCACTTCATGGGTGGTTCCACAGGAGGTTCAATTCACATTAAACATATCTATCATCAACAGCACACTGTCCCTTGGAAAAGTTCCAAAAATGATTTTATTCCTGGAGTTTACGCAACTTCCACACATTAGCTATGGTGGCAACTCAAACTAATAACTGTAAAAAACAGATCTGATTATCCAGTCAGTTGTAAGCATGCAGTGTGAAGTGTAAATCAAACATCAAGATATTTTCCAGAATGTTTTGAAGAAAAGAAAAAAGTGTATGTAAAGCTTCACTCCCAAACAAAAGCAATGTGTGGACACCAGCCACAATTTGATTGAAATGTAAAATGGAGGCAATTCTTTTTTAGTATAAAGTACATTGGGTGACAAGGCTTGGTGTTATCAATACAAACCTACCGGAAAATGATGAAGTGCAGAAACACGTGATGTGTCAACACTTTGACAACACAAATGACATTCAACCAATGTGATGGGTGAGTTGAACAAAATCCCAATGATAAACCTTTCTGATAGTTTCACACAACTTTATGAACATTTTGTGCTCCGTAGTCAAGTAGAGGGAGACTATGTAGAACACCTGAAGCATTAAAACCTCATCTTGACTTACCTCTGTTTATTATTAATGAAGTCTTGAAACTATTTGGACTGACGGGGTATTTCCACTTTGACAACATGCACCATTCCACAACAGAAAGTCCTCCCCCCACTCTGAAACAATACAACCACCTACAGTGCCACCTACACCTGTAGTGCCAAGCAGCCCCTTTCAATGTATGCCCTTAATGGAATGCATGAAAACACACATTTTAAAGTGGAAATTGGGAAGGAACATCTCCAATTTAAAGATTATGAGGAAGGTGTCAAAACTTGTCACCAACACAATTTTTGTAAGCCTACCGCCACTGATATGACTACTGGTGTAGATTCATGACATTCTGACACCAATAAGTGTGCCTATTTTGCTTACATGGTTAATCAGTTAACTAAGTTGGGGCTTAATATGGAAGATAACAATACAGAAATTGACATCATCATACAGGTGGAAGGGTGGTCAATGGATGAAAAAAATGTAGTGGGGAAACAGGATTGCAGATCCTTAATAGAAAGGAGTGTCAGGCCTCAATAGTACTGACAAGTTTAAATACGTATCCATGTTTTACCACAGCCCATGTTGCATACACCTTTAAGAATGCTAGGGTATGAGTAGATTTTTGCACCCACAAAACTTGGATTGATTCTGTGCCAAAGTTTTGATGATAAAATAGACAAATTTAAAAATTTGGGAGTCTACAGAATTCACTGTGGCTCTTAAAACAGTGTCTGTATTGGCCTGATGGGTAGAGATTTTGCGACCAGATAGAGATAACATACAAACAAAAGTAACACTGCTCTTGGGTGCCACTTAAGGGGCAAAGGATATGTGATGTGTCTTGTGGATGAGGATGTGACAATCTTGCCTTTTGAGCCTAAGGGAAGGCCAACCAATCCTAATGCAGTTAGCAATGAACTAGCAGGCTCCAGTCAACATTACTTGTTTAATATGTTTGATGAGTTTCTGACAAAATGTGGTCTCTCTCCCTTAGTTTCCTCACTAATGATATATGATTGCTTAATTGATTTAGTCCTAATGTCCATTGTAACTACTGTACACCATGTTCTGGTGCCTAACCCATCCAAGCAATGGAGTGACAGGCTCACATTTGGCACTAGTATCTATAATTGGTCAACCCTATAGCTGTACAAAATGTTCCAATGCATTTTGCATCACTATTTTGGCTAAGTTTCACCATATAGGGGACTTTTAACATTACCTGACTGATTCCTTGGTGCATTCTTGTGTCCTCCTTTTCTGTCAGAATTTATTTAATCATGCTTAGAACGTCTATTACATTCCTATATGCATGATCATATACTGGTCAGCTCAACCTGCTTTTAACATACCCTCACAGATCCCTTTGATCATACATGGTTTCACAACAGTAATATCCTCAGGAAATCACAGTTTGCTTTTCAGAAGAATTACTCTACTGAGAATGCCATTTCAATGTTCACGGTATTGTCCTAGGTAATTTGGAGTTTTATGGAATTGGTTGCATGGCCAATCAATGGATAAAGCCATATCTAATCAAAGGAACACAACATTTGTACTTAGTAACTCAACCAATATAGTCCGGGGATATTATTTTGACTGGGGAGAAATCAGATATGAGATTCCCCAAAGCTCAATCTTGGGTCCATTACTGTTCCTCATATATGTAAACGATCTTCAGTGAAATATACAACTAGTACAAATAGTTCTTTTTGCAGATGACACTGGTATATTAATCAATCCAAGCATGCATACAGAAACATAAGATATTATAATCAAATTTCTTAAAAGTATCGTTGACTGGTTTTCTGGAATAGTATAACCCTCAATTTTATATAGACACAACACATTCATGCTGCACATCTAACGGTACTATACCAATGATAACCGTAACACATGGTGATGAAATAATAAATAATGATGAAACTTCAGAATTCTTATGTATCCACATCAATTTGAACAAGAGAGGGTGAAAAAAATGCTTAGAATTGTTCAGTATGTAACCATACGTACAAATTAGTTTGCAATGTGAATGTAAAATGACTCATTCCAGATTTTTACGATTAATTGCGCAAAATGATCCGTGGAACATGAAACTAGTTTAGGATGTATTCAATCAAATTGAAGCACGCTCTGGTTTTTAGCCTCTTGGATTATTGATGAAATGTTATGTGGCTTGGTGGGCTTGCCAAACCTTAGATTGCTTCTAACATTAGCATGTTTTGTAGAGTTTCACAAATGTACATAATTTCCCTTGTACTTATTTGTTCAATAGTATAAGGATTGTTAAACATTATGCCTTTCTCATTACTGCTTTGTTTTTAGTGAACATTTTTATAAATATTTTAAACGTAAGTATTGTGTATTAACCTTGTTGGTGCAATGGTGCAATGACATTCAAATGAATAAAGATGTTTCATTCCATCCATCCCTCCCCTCCCCTCCCCTAGATCCCAGTTTTTGAGGCAGCTTTGTCTGCTCCCCCTCCTATCCTGATATCATAATAATTTCACTTTTCTCCAATATGAATGTGGTGGTTTATCAAACCAAACCACAGTGACTCCCTATGGTTGTCATTATGGGATTAATATTGTCAACACTTTTAAAAAAATATTTTTAAATGCATGAACTACTTGACAATTTAAGATATCTCAAAATTTTGAAAATTTTATTAATACAGTAGCACCGTAAGTCAAGAAAGATACTTCTCCTCTGTCTGATGTCTCCCCTCCTCCCTCTCCCCATAGTGGATTGTGTGTGTTTCCTAAAGAGCTCAGAGTGATTCTTTCTTCTATAATATTAGATCTGATTTCGCTGAATGATACTGGCATCTATATGAATTACGACTGGATTGTGACCATTCCAGTAGACCCCCCCCCCCCCCCTCCTTCCTCCCGCCCTTCCTTCCCTTCCCATCAGCCTCCAAATGAATCATGTTATGCAATGACATACTTTTGCTTATACAGTTTTGACTATTGTTTTTAATTTTCCCTATGTGTTTGTTCCTGTTATCTTTACTTTTTACTAATACGGTTTTCATTATAATTTATCACTCTACTTTTAATGCCACTACATCTATGTATTGGAATAAGGTATGTAAACTTAATGGCAAATTACTCTTACTGTCATATATATACTGACCTTGTACTTTCATGGCAATTATGTTTTATTTGGCAGATATCTGAAATGCATCAGCAAATACAATTTTTACCTACAAGTAATATGTTGATTTTATCAATCTAAAATAAGCATTGTTTAGTATGCCTAATGACATTCTTCCCCATGTTGCAGTTTGCTGTGATGAAATTCAGTAACTGGGCTTGTGTTGTCCTTAGCATATGAGACAGCTCCCCTATACAACATTTTAATGCCATTAGATATTCAAACTGCCCTGTTTATCCTGCTGGACTAGCATTCCTGGAAGAAAGGACGATTGGGTTTTAACATTCCATTGATGATGAGCTCATTACAGATGGATCTCAAGCTCAGATTGGGGAAGGAAATGAGTAAGAGTCCAGTGACTTAACACTGTGCCACCTAGTTTGACGGAATATCACAGAGACTGGTTTGGCCAAAGCTTAGCAGTTGTTTTCAGAATGAATCCTCCATTCTGCAATTGGATGTACACTGTTTTGAATATTTCTCATAATTTAAAACTGTGTGCTGGACCAGGACTCGAACTTGAGACCTTGCTCTTTGCAGACAATATTCCTAACAACTAAGCTATCCAGACAATTTACGATCTACCATCCCAACTTCAATTCTAGCAATGCCTCTCTCCTACTTTCCACACTTCAAGAGAAGATTTCTCTGTGAGATATTTTCTTCCAGGAAAGGTAGTACAACAAGATATGTAGGAGAGCTTATATGAAATTTGGAACATGAGCGAGAGGGATAGACGGAATTGAGGCTTTTAAGGCAGACTGTGTGTTATGCCTGGATATATCAGTCAGTAAGAGCACTGCTTGTGAAAGGCAAGGTTGCGGGTTCTGAGCCCTGGCACATAATACTATTTTAATATGGCAGGAAATACATGAAGATAAGTATGACTGTGCTACTCCCCCCAAACTTAGAAATTATACTGCTGGTACCACTTGGCGGCAATCAAATAGATCAATTAATAATTTTTCCCCAGAAGATTTACTTAAAAAGTGAATACTGAAGCATTAGCTGGTCATTCCAGACAAACAGTACCAGGAATCCAATCACAACTGTGCAGAAGCTATTGGAGGATGGGTCAGATCAAACAGCTGGAGAGGCAACATCACCAGGTGTTACCATCTGCAGAGACGTCCACAGTGTCTGTGGCAGCATCAGGAGGGAACCAAAGGCGCAAAAAGTTCCAGAACCACTTGGATTGCCGCGTGTGAACAAAAGTGACTGGGACGAGGGCAGCCCCCACTACCACCTGATCCTGGGACGATGGTGGACAGGATGGAACAGGGGGGCAGGAGGCATCTGGACATTAGTCCACAATGAAGGCCATTGGTACGGATAACGACGATGGCAGACTGGAGAGGAGAGCCTGTGGAAACGAAGACGTGTTTCCATGCTTGCTGATGGCAGCATCAGCTAAATACACTGTGACATGCTGACATTGGTCACAGAAAGCAAACCTATCGTCACTGCTGACAGAACCCCGACCATTGGGTTAGTTGGGTGTGGCTGAGCCTGCCCTTGGTGCGAATAATGAAGACACAGTAACCACGCTGGCTGTGGATGACAGTTGGAAACCATTGAGAGTACCATCCAAATCCCTTGGCTAAGACTGGCACACCAGGCACAAATGTCGACAAAACCAGCACTGCCAAGGGATGTCTGCACAGCAGCTCGAGGGTGAGAAGTCTGGCGGGACTCTTGGCACAAATTGACATTGTTCTATAAGAGATCTAAAAAAATGTGAGAGCCTCCTTGGCCAGGAAATCATCTTACCTATTTGTTCATCTGCCATGTCCTTGAAAGACTGCACCACAAATTGAGGACCATTGTCCAAAACCAGGGAGCAAGGCAAGCCCTGTACTGAGAATATCTTCGACAGGGTCTTGACAGTTGCATCTGCTGTTGCAGACTAACAGCAAATGACACTAGGAAAGCAGAAAAAGCATCAATAGCTAGTAACATGGAAGCGTCTAAAGAAAGGACCACTGAAATCACCATGGACTTTTTCCCATCTGTGTAGGTGCCAGCCACAGCAAAGAAACAGTGTGCGGCATCACCTGCTGACTGAACACTGGTGACAGGCCATGACAAGGTGTTTCACCTCTTGAGTGATGCCTGGCCAAAACACATGGTGGTGTGCCACTAGTTTTGTGAGAGAGATTACCCACTGAACCAGCTGTAATAAGGGTAAGACCTACGCCCACCTTAGCTGCTGGAGGAACGACACACGGAGTCAAACTTTTCTGTAGAAAGGAGAAAAGCACCATCCAAGAGGGAGAGGCAATGGCGCAGATCGTAAAAATTCTGAAGCTGGTCTGAAGCCCGGCCCAGAGGATGGTCAGGACACCCTTGTTTTATCATAAAAATGACCTGCCAGAGCACCAGGCCTGCACCACAGCAGGAGTAATATGAGAGCTGGTGATGGGGAAGCCGTTCAACCTGTGCCTGACCTCTGTATTCAATTGAAAACAAAGCAGTTCCTCTGATCTACCAAGGGGTCAGGGCCAATGGGAAGCTGGGACAGAGCACTCGTGTATTCATGTTGTGACATGGGGCAAAAATGAATCTCGTAATTGTACCAGGACAAAATACACCCCAATGTTGAAGTCAATGAGCAGCTTTATAGAGTAAGGACATCAACAGGCTAAACAGGAAAACCAGGATTTATGGTCCTTAATTAAATGAAACTTTGTACCACGCAAGGACACGTGAAATTTCTTTAAGGCACAGAGAGCACCAAAAGCTTCTTTTTCCACTTAAGAATAATGTTACTGACCCAAGTTGAGTATTTTCAATGCAAAGGCAATAGGGTGTTCACAGCCATCTGAATGACGGTGGGCCAGGATCGACCCCACCCTGTATTCAGACACATCCGTGGCCAGGACTAGATGCTTGCCAGGGTGAAAAGTTGCAAGACACAATGTGAAGCAAGGATATCCTTATTCTGCATCAAAGCACACTCACATGACCAAACAAAAAAACACGTTTCTGTAGCAACAGATTCAAAGGGTGGGTTATACTTGCCTCCCTGGGAACAAACTAGTGGTAGTATGCCACTATGCCGAGGAAGGTCTGAAGTTCTCACAGATTAGATGGATGGGGTAAAGCCATAATTGCGGCGACATGTACCAAGGAGCATGAGCCCTGCCAGGAAATTTCATTACCCAATTAAACAATGGAAGGATGGAAAAGTGAGATTTAGCAAGGTTAATGCGAGGCCTGCAGTCTGCAGAACAGTAAACAAAGAACAGAGATTATGGAGGTGATCCTCCATGGTAGCATCTGTCACAATGATATCATCAAGATACTTAATGCACTGACAGACAACCGATTTAATGTCTTCTAAAAATTTTTGAAAGATGGCACACACACTAGCAACCCAAAACATTGGCCATTGATACTTACAGAGGCTGAAAGGCATATTCATAACAAGCAACTATTTTGATGCCTTGTACAATTGAGTTTAAAGATAGGCTTTGGCCAAGTCGATTTTCAAACAGAATTACCCCCCCCCCCCCCCCCCCAAGGGGGTACGTGTCTATGACTGCCTGCGAATTAATGGTGACCTTGAAGTCACCAGGGGACAAAGATGACAGGACGGCTTCTTCACGAGCACTAATAGTGCAACCAAGTAACTTGAGGAAATCTGTCTAAGCTCCCCCAATTAAGTGATCTAGTTCCACCTTGACTTGGTTGCGGGAAGCTACTGGTACTGGTCGTGCCTGTAAAAAGCGAGGGCCGGTAGAGGGTTTATAGGTGATGTGTTCAGCAAATTTGTTTGCACAACCTAACACTTTACAGAACTGGTCCAAAATTCAGAATACAAGGAACTCAATTTGTGATGAAAGTAGCAGACAAATTTTCGGTACTCGCATCACTAATCACCAGCTATGTAACAGAATGGACAACTGACTTTTAAAGTTTGTCAGCCATGTTCATCTACTGTTGTTGCAGTAGTGACTGGAGTAAAGCCTCCATGAAAGGGCCAAATGGAAGAAAAATCACAGGGTCTGAAACACACAAAAATCCTACCCTCACTTGTCACCACTTATATTCTAAATAAGATCATAAGGAAAAACATAATCATAAAACAGTTATGGTTTGTTAGGTCATGGAGTGACAACAACAAGAATACACTGGATGTAGTTACAAATAATAAGCATATTTGACTAATGAGAGCCAACATGCCCAGACATGGCATCATAAAGACACTGGCTCTCTCTGGTGTAACTGAAGTCGTGTTGCTCACACATGGCGGGACAGGACTGCGATTGCTGATTGGTCTGCCCCTGGCAGCCACTTCGGGTAGCTGTGAGCATACTGTTTGAATGTTGGTATGCAATACGCCTGCCATAGTGACATGACTCATGTCTGCTGTGGGCAATAGGTTATAACAATAATCACCAAAGAAAATTCCATAGACAGCACTCCCAGGCACAAGACATCATCACCCACAGGAACACAGTACCACACACATGGCCCTTTAAACCAAAACAAGCTCCTGCAAACTGATATTTTGGTCAGAAAACACAGTATTGCCTCTGTGTAGTATCTGCCAGCCAGTGGTTTGACTATGCTGAAAAAATCTCCATACACATTGATTCCGAGGTTCAGGATGTTGTTGTTGTTGTTGTTGTTGTTGTGGTCTTCAGTCATGAGACTGGTTTGATGCAGCTCTCCACGCTACTCTATCCTGTGCAAGCTTCTTCATCTCCCAGTACCTACTGCAACCTACATCCTTCTGAATCTGCTTAGTGTATTCATCTCTTGGTCTCGCTCTACGATTTTTACCCTCCACGCTGCCCTCCAATACTAAATTTGTGATCCCTTGATGCCTCAGAACATGTCCTACCAACCAATCCCTTCTTCTAGTCAAGTTGTGCCACAAAATCCTCTTCTCCCCAATCCTATTCAGTACCTCCTCATTCGTTATGTGATCTACCCATCTAATCTTCAGCATTCTTCTGTAGCACTACATTTCGAAAGCTTCTATTCTCTTCTTGTCCAAACTATTTATCGTCCATGTTTCACTTCCATACATGGCTACATTCCATACATATACTTTCAGAAACGACTTCCTGACACTTACATCTATACCCAATGTTAACAAATTTCTCTTCTTCAGAAACGCTTTCCTTGCCATTGCCAGTCTACATTTTATATCCTCTCTACTTCGACCAACATCAGTTATTTTGCTCCCCAAATAGCAAAACTCCTTTACTGCTTTAAGTATCTCATTTCCTAATCTAATTCCCTCAGCATCACATGAATTAATTCGACTACATTCCATTACTCTCGTTTTGCTTTTGCTGATGTACATCTTATATCCTCCTTTCAAGACACTGTCCATTCCGTTCAACTGCTCTTCCAAGTCCTTTGCTGTCTCTGACAGAATTACAACGTCATTGGCGAACCTCAACGTTTTTGTTTCTTCTCCATGGATTTTAATACCTACTCTGAATTTTTCTTTTGTTTCCTTTACTGCTTGCTCAATATACAGACTGAATAACATCGGGGAGAGGCCACAACCCTGTCTCACTCCCTTCCCAACCACTGCTTCCCTTTCATGTCCCTCGACTCTCATAACTGCCATCTGGTTTCTGTACAGATTGTAAATAGCCTTTCACTCCCTGTATTTTACCCCTGCCACCTTCAGAATTTGAAAGAGAGTATTCCAGTCAACATTGTCAAAAGCTTTCTCTAAGTCTAAAAATGCTAGAAACGTAGGTTTGCCTTTTCTTAATCTAGCTTCTAAAATAAGTCGTAGGGTCAGTATTGCCTCACGTGTCCTCATATTTCTACAGAATCCAAACTGATCTTCCCCAAGGTCGGCTTCTACCTGTTTTTCCATTCGTCTGTAAAGAATTCGCGTTAGTATTTTGCAGCCGTGACTTGTTAAATTGATAGTTCGGTAATTTTCACAACTGTCAACAAATGCTTTCTTTGGGATTGGAATTATTATATTCTTCTTGAAGTCTGAGGGTATTTCGCCTGTCTCATACATTTTGCTCACCAGATGGTAGAGTTTTGTCAAGACTGGCTCTCCCAAGGCCGTCAGTAGTTCTAATGGAATGTTGTCTACTCCGGGGGCCTTGTTTTGACTCAGGTCTTTCAGTGATCTGTCAAACTCTGCACCCAGTATCATATTTCCCATTTCATCATCATGTACATCCTCTTCCATTTCCATAATATTGTCCTCAAGTACATCGCCCTTGTATAGACCCTCTATATACTCTTTCCACCTTT
This sequence comes from Schistocerca serialis cubense, assembly GCF_023864345.2. Classification (NCBI taxonomy): domain Eukaryota; kingdom Metazoa; phylum Arthropoda; class Insecta; order Orthoptera; family Acrididae; genus Schistocerca; species Schistocerca serialis. The sequence goes on from NC_064638.1 coordinate 1,194,357,399, forward strand.
CTGCTTTCCCTTCTTTGCTTAGAACTGGGTTTCCATCTGAGCTCTTGATATTCATACAAGTCGTTCTCTTTTCTCCAAAGGTCTCTTTAATTTTCCTGTAGGCAGTATCTACCTTACTCCTAGTGAGATAAGGCTCTACATCCATACATTTGTCCTCTAGCCATGCCTGCTTAGCCATTTTGCACTTCCTGTCGATCTCATTTTTGAGACTTCTGTATTTCTTTTTGCCTGCTTCATTTACTGCATTTTTATATTTTCTCCATTCGTCAATTAAATTCAATATTTCTTCTGTCACGCAAGGATTTCTATTAGCATTCGTCTTTTTACCTACTTCATCCTCTGCTGCCTTCACTACTTCATCCCTCAAAGCTACCCATTCTTCTTCTTCTGCTGTATTTCTTTGCCCCATTCCTGTCAATTGTTTCCTTATGTTCTCCCTGAAACTCTGTACAACCTCTGGTTTAGTCAGTTTATCCAGGTCCCATCTCCTCAAATTCCCACCTTTTTGCAGTTTCTTCAGTTTTAATCTACAGTTCATAACCAACAGATTGTGGTCAGAGTCCACATCTGCCCCTGGAAATGTCTTACAATTTAAAACCTGGTTCCTAAATCTCTGTCTTACCATTATATAATCTATCTGATACCTTTAGTATCTCCAGGGTTCTTCCATGTATACAACCTTCTTTGATGATTCTTGAACCAAGTGTTAGCTATGATTAAGTTAGGCTCTGCGCAAAATTCTACCAGGCGGCTTCCTCTTTCATTTCTTACCCCCAATCCATATTCACCTACTATGTTTCCTTCTCTCCCTTTTCCTACTACCGAATTCCTGTCACCCATGACTATTAAATTTTCATCTCCCTTCACTATCTGAGTTATTTCTTTTATTTCATCATACATTTCTTCAATTTCTTTGCCATCTGCAGAGCTAGTTGGCATATAGACTTGTACTACTGTCGTAGGCGTGGGCTTTGTGTCTATCTTGGCCACAATAATGCATTCGCTGTGCTGTTTGTAGTAGCTTACTCGCATTCCTATTGTTTTATTCATTATTAAACCTACCCCTGCATTACCCCTATTTGATTTTGTATTTATAACCCTGTATTCGCCTGACCAAAAGTCTTGTTCCTCCTGCCACCGAACTTCACTAATTCCCACTATATCTAACTTTAACCTATCCATCTCCCTTTTTAAATTTTCTAACCTACCTGCCCGATTAAGGGATCTGACATTCCACGCTCCAATCTGTAGAATGCCAGTTTTCTTTCTCTTGATAATGACGTCCTCCTGAGTAGTCCCCGCCCGGAGATCCGAATGGGGGACTATTTTACCTCCAGAATATTTTACCCAAGAGGACGACATCATCATTTATTTATACAGTAAAGCTGCATGCCCTCAGGAAAAATTACGGCCGTAGTTTCTCCTTGCTTTCAGCCGTTCGCAGTACCAGCACAGCAAGGCCGTTTTGGTTAATGTTACAAGGCCAGATCAGCCAATCATCCAGACTGTTGCCCCTGCAACTACTGAAAAGGCTGCTGCCCCTCTTCAGGAACCACACATTTGTCTGGCCTCTCAACTGATACCCCTCCGTTGTGGTTGCACCTACAGTACAGCTATTAGTATTGCTGAGGCACGCAAGCCTCCCCACCAACGGCAAGGTCTATGGTTCATGGGGGGGGGGGGGGGGGGGGGAGAGGAGGAGGATGGTGTTCCGAATCTGAAAATCTATGCACCGAATCCTTGTCACTTTGCTGAAGTCACCAATGGGTGGGAAGCTTGCAGTCCTATGTGATGGCACAGATTTAGCATCCAGCAATACTACAATAACCGTGCTGAATTAGAGATGGCTACCATCAAAAGGGAGGCTCCTAAATCAACTCTTTACTGATGACAGTACATAAGGGTGGCACAGAAAAGCAGCCATCTGATTATTGCCTTCCCAGATGGAAAGTAGTATTCCACAATATTGTTATTTGACCTGCTTGCACCATAGACTTCACCACGAATTCTCCACCAAGCATTACAGTGCGTACTTGTTTCCACTCTAGATTTTACCACAGACTATCTTTGATAGTTGTTGACTAGAATCACAACCTACTCATACCAGAACTGTGGCTTTTAGATGTGTTCTGCTTGCATTTTGGCATTAGCAATCTCAACACTCATAATAAACAGATGTCTCTCATATGTTACAACAACACTAGTACACTTGTGCTCATGGGATGTATGACATACATCTACTCAGATGATGTGTCACAACAATCGAGTCTAACAAAATCCAAGATTTAGTTTAAGAACAAATTAGTATATTTCTACAACTACCATTTTTGTGTGGCTTCAGCCATTAAGAGTATTAGCTATATATCTATTTTATCAGAAAAACCAATACAATTCATTTGTAAAGCAACTCTGGTTCTGCAGCAGTAATCATTTCTGTCAGTCACATGATATTTTTTTAATTAAAACTTCCATGTACATTAAGGTGTGGCGTCGATCCACGGATCGATAGACCAAAACATCATATGAGTATTATGTCTTCGAGTTGATCTTTGTTTTTGCATACTTCCCGGACCTCAGTTCCCGCCCAGTCTTCGACCTGTACGTTTGTCGTGTAGTAAAAGTATTGATGACTAGAAGAGAGAACCATGGTCATTACCTTACCACCTTGATATCGCCTTCAGTGGTGACCCCGAAGATCAAATAATCCGTCGAATCGAGTACAAAGTGACCACCGCGCTGGCTTCCACGTTCCGCATGGACCTTTGTCTGCTACACAATGGCCTTCTACAACACGCCGTCGCTGCCCGGTTTTCACCAGCAACAGCAACTAAATTTAAGCATGCCAGCTGTAGTCGGTGCCAGATGTGAATTTCAGTCCTATAGCCTCTATAACCCAGGGACCTCGTCAGGTGCAGTAGTTTTGAACATGATGCCAGCGATCTCCGACTCCGGCTTTGTTAGCCCTGAAGTGCTTCAGTTTTCACCGTACAGCAGTACAAGTAACCCAGGGACCTCGTCAGGTGCAGTAGTTTTGAACATGATGCCAGCGATCTCCGACTCCAGCTTTGTTGGCCCTGAAGTGCTTCAGTTTTCACCGCACAGCAGTACAATAAACCACTACACACTGATACCAAACTTTAATGCAAGAACTGTAAATAGGGGGGAGCATAGTTTTCATAATGTGCCACAACAGGACGCCTTTTTGAATGTGCAAGATCCACATGTGTATCACTCCGCGCCAGTTGCACACTATGTGAACGATATTCGCCAGCCTGTTACTCCGAGTGTTCATCAGTGCAGTAATTTGAGCATGTCAGGTTCCACCAAGCTCATCAGTGAGTCTGTGATGGACAATTTCGCTGCAGATGTGGAGGACCAATCGCATAATAACCTGTCGAGCAACCGCCGTGACAATTTGACCTTCTGCCGCAACAACCGGTCCCACTTCGCTCCATGCCGGGCTTTCTGCTAACAGATTTCGCTTCCCCTCCAGCTACTATGAACACAGCTGGCACGTCTGCTTCCTCTCTACCGTCCTCATGATGCAGAGTTAGCTTTGACTTGCCTACTCTTGCGTTGGCGAGTGGCTGACCGCATTCTTTGACCACCAGTTCGTCGAATCTACTGAAACGTCCGGCATTCAAACCTGCCCACCTGGAATTCTGGCTCAACCTGGTCGAGCACACTTTCAGTGTATGTACACTTGATGACAACGCCCGTTTCACATGCCTCATGAACCACCTCCACGACCATGTCAACTTAATTTATGACCTGGTTAAGTCACCTCCTCCAAATGAGAAGTACGCTACAGTTAAACAAGCAATACTGGAACGTGTCTCCAAGACAAGAAGATAAAACGTTCGACAGCTCGTCTATGAAGAACGCCTCGGCGACAGATCTCCGTCCCAGCTGTGGCGATGCCTTCAATTTCTCGTCGGTGAGTGCAACATGCCAGACGTACGCTCACTAAGATTTGGACGGAAAAGCTGCCTCTGTCTGTCCAAACGGCCATCTCCACCTACGAAGATAGACCAAATAGCGAATGCTTGCGCGCCGCCAACCGAGCTTACTCCACTCTACTACGTGAACGCCGTGCCCAGCAGTCCGGCAGCTACACCAGTTTCCAACCACAACCAGGGCCCCAACATGGATGCCCCACTAACCCTAAGTCTGTCAAGCTCGCCGAACTACTGCCACCTTCATCTCTGCACAACAACAGCACATCTGACTCCACAGAAGATTCTGGGCTGCCGCCGTCTGCCCACTCGCACGAACAGACATCCGCCCATAAATACTGTATCTTCCACACAAAATTTGAAGAACAAGCACGCAATTGTAAACCGGTGTGCTCCTACCCAAACTTCAACTGCAGGTAGGCAGCGGCGCCACCTCCTGCGACGTAAACAACAGGCACCGTCCCACGCTCCATTCGGTGTCCAACACTAATGCTTCGAATGGAGGAGTCTACGTCTGCAACTTTAACTCTGGCACAAACTTTCTCATCGACACGGGCGCAGATGTTTCCCTACTTCCATCTCGTCTTGCTACTGAAAAGATTCGACTACACAAAACTGTGCTACTTGCTGTAAACTATGTAGGCTGTGTGGCATCATGAAAATTCATTCAACAGTATACCACCCCTAAAGCAACGGCCTCATGGAACGTTGGCATAGGATGCTTAAGACAGCCCTTCATTGCCATGGCCTCCTTTGGACAGAAGCCATGCCATTCATCTTACTCGGTTTGTGGACCACTTTCAAGGAAGACCTTAAAAATTCAGTGGCCAAGTTGTCTATGGCCAGTCCTTTACACTGCCAGGCGAACTTGTTGCTCCTATTCCAGTCGCCAAACCGTCCGAACTGCCGCCCTTGGTAGAATGGTTGAGGTTACACTGTAACAAGCTTCAACCCCCGCCCCCTTCCAGCCACACTCCGCTGTACTCATATGTTCCCAAGGTGCTCGACGCTTGAGAATTTGTGTTCCTTCACGACGACACTGTAAATGCCCCGTTACAGCCCCCTTATACAGGCCCGTACAGAGTTGTCAAACGAACCAGTAATACAATGGACATCGTAATTAAGGGCTCAGTAACTACTGTTTCCTTCAACAGGGTTAAACCTGCTCGCATCGAGTTTTCCCCTACCTCACCCACCGTTGAAGAGACCAGGCTCTCTGGTCAGCCTCGGCCTTCTTCCTCTGCTCATGATTCGAGTAAACTCATGCCTACACCGGCCCCGTCAACGAGCCCACACTCATTCCGGAGTTTTCTGCTTCCCGTCTCCCATAGCAGAAGCCCCAGCTCCCAGGGCTCTAATATAACAGTTCCATCTTTGTGCGACAGCACACCGTGCCACTCTTCTAACCGGCGCAGCCCGCAGGTTCCTGCCATGCCCACTCAGACCTCACCGTCTGACACTCACCCCTCTACTCGCAGCACACCGCCCTTACCGTGCTACGGTTTCCCCACCCAACCGGCTGAGCATACCTCTCTGTTAGCAGTTGCCACTTATGAGCTCTCTACCCGCCTCCATCCTAATGACATTTGTGGTTTATCTGCCGTAGTTAGTGGTGATACTGCATTAGTGCTGCTTGCATGTGACGATTCGTGTGACTCGTTAGGTGGTATGTCACAACGTGTAGTGATGCGTTTCAAAATCTCTTGAAGTGCTACGTGTGGCAACCTACGTGCTTATGTTAGGCCTAGTGGAAAGGTGATCATTAGGCTCCCTGCTGACGGCAATCTTCCACACCAGCGCTCCCACACTGGCCGACGACTACGACCGCTGATGTCGCTTCAAGACTTCAGCATCTGCATTCTAGGATTAGCTCCAAACTCTCCTCCCACATGGCCCATGCCGTTAGATGCAGAGGAACTCACTGTAACCCACTTAAACTCTCGCCAACCCCCTCCCCCCTTCCCGCCTTCGGATACGTACTCCATACTGCAGGGGGTGGGGGGGCTATGTGGCATCCATAGGCCAAAACATCATATGTGTATTATGTCTTCGAGTTGATCTTTGTTTTTGCATACTTCGAGGACCTCAGTTCCTACCTAGTCTTCAACCTGTACGTTTGTCGTGTAATAAAAGTATTGATGATTAGAAGAGAGAACTGTGGTCATTACCTTACCACCTTGATATCTCCTTCAAAGGAAAAGAGTTTGACAAATGCTGACTGTTCGACCTTCAGTTACTCTTGATCATTTAGCACCATCCAGGGGCTATGTATGGGAATTGGAATGTAATCTTATGGGTGTGAGCAATGACCCTTGACCTAGCAGTCACACTTGATTAATACCACAGTAAAAGTTCGCACTAAGGACAATATATTCCAAAAGCTGTGGCCTATCACTTGGGAATCAATAGCTGACCTACTCTGTACTGCAATTAGTGTATAGCATGACACAATACTGTGCTACTGTCTGATAAATAGCAATCATACCATCGAGTTTGACATCCAACTCAATACAATAAAGTGTATGATCACTGGCTGCTAAAAACTGCATCAATTTGCTTTATCTCAGTTCTAAGTCATATCTCTCCACCTAAACACAAAAAGTAGGAAGCTTTGCTACTGACTATAAGAAAATACAAGTCAACTCCAAGCTGGCCAGATGTGTTACATATGACAAACAGAAATCCAGACAAAGCAATAAAAACAGTTGTGTAGCTTCTTCATGGGTTAAGATATTACTGGGAGCAAATATGGATCAGGCAAGCAACATAAGGAAAACAGATTGACCTAACCTGACTAAATCAGAGGCCTTCGATCTGCCTTTGAAAGTAAGGGAGACAGAATAATCTGCTCAAACCATGAAGTAAGCAAGGACTTCCTTTCAAATGGAAAAAGATGCCCAGCCCATCTTGCAGTCAGAGTGAGAGACCCGAGATAATTCATCATACTGTGAAACAGTGAACTGTAACATTTTATCCAGACAATGTTAAGGACTTCCTGACACTGACCAAGATGGTGTTGACATGATTGGGAAAGAGGCTGTGCCCATGTGTGTGAGAGTTGTGTTTGTGTTTTTTGTCTATTTCTGATGAAGGCCTTCTTGGCTGAAAGCTTACTTTCTGACAGACTTTTTGTTGTGCCTATCTGTGACTCAGCATCTCCTCTACATAAAATTGTCACATTCCATTCTGGATTTTCCATTGTTTAATTTAATATTATATGTGCTACTCCAGCACACTATTTTATCATGTGTGCATGATATTTTCCCTGTACACTTTATCAATTTACAATGGTACTGTTGTTTTGTTGTTGTTGCGATCTTAAGTCCGAAGACTGGTTTGATGAAGTTGAACATGCTACTCTATCCTGTGCAAGCGTCTTCATCTCTGAGTAACTACTGCAACCTACAACCCTCTGAATCTGCTTACTGTATTTATCTCTTCATCCCCCTCTACAACTTTTACCCTCTATGCTGCCCTCCAATACTAAAATGATGATCTCTTGATGCCTCAGAACATGTCCTACCAACCGATCCCTTCTTCTAGTCAAGTTGTGCAAAAAATCCTCTTCTCCTCAATTCTATTCAGTGCCTCTTCATTAGTTACATGATCTACTCATCTAACCTTCAGCATTCTTCTGTAGCACCACATTTAAAAAGCTTCTATTATCTTCTTGTCTAAACTGTTTAGCATTGATGTCCACACATGGCTGTGCTCCATACAAATACTTTCAGAAAAGAATTCCTGAGACTTTAATTTACAGGGTGTATCAAAAAGAATCATCTGATCTGACATGTCTATATTTCTGAAACTAATAAACATATAGAGTGAATTCTGTTTTTTGATGAACGGGAAACTAAAAAAAAATTTTTCTCATAACTTTTCATAGGTGTTCAATATGCCCCCCTTGAGTTACAGCTTCCACAGCTGCTGTTATGCCGTGTCTCAATTCATTCACTGATGTTGGTAACACAGGCATACAAAAACAGTCTTTTATAAACCTCCCACATGAAATAATCACTTACAGCCAGGTCCAGTGACCCTGGAGGCCAGTAATGTAAGGCTTAATGATTTGGTTCAGTGCGACCAGTCCATTGTTCAGTAGCACTTTGATTTAAAAATTATTGCACTTCCAGATGCCAATGTGGCGGTGCCCCATCCTGTTGGTGAATGAAGTCGATAGAAACAGTCTCCAATTGTGGGAAAAGAAAGTTCTCCAGCATATCAAGATATTTGCTTCCTGTAACAGTGTTCATGGCAAAGAAAAATGGACCATACACCTCTTCCCATGAAACTGCACAAAACACATTAACTTTTGGAGAGTCCCTCTCGTGCTGTACAACTTCATGGTGGTTGTTCCAAACCTCATATCCTCACATTATGATGGTTCACCTCTCCATTTAAATGGAATATTGCCCCGTCACTAAAGATGGAAAAAAACCAATCATTCCCCATCTTGCCAAGGACGAAATAAAAGAACTCCACACACTGTTGTTTGTCACCTTCACGAAGAGCTTGTAGTAGCTGAATTTTTTATGGTTTCACGTGGGAACATCAACACAACACATGCCAAATGGACACTGGTGGCTTGCTGAGCTGTGGAGCTGCACAGCAAATAGATTTCTGCGGAACTATGGCGGATCGTTCAACGTCTCTGTCAGACATCAGGAACAGCATGGCAATTTGCCTTTACACAAACATGTGTCTTGGAATTGTTCATGCCATCATCTAATGCTCTGTGCTGTAGGAAGACCCATGCTGTATGAAAGTTACAATGAACTGTTATTACTGACCCACACTGTGCAAAACGTAGAACACAAAACACTTTCTGTTGTTCCAACACCATTTTTACTAGAACTGAAGTGGCGCACACTGTTGATACCTAGTGGGAACCATGTAAAGCTTGAGAGTTTGCTCTTTCTAACAGTATGTTGCTCACACACATATCTCAAATAACATAATAGTTACAATTTTTTAAAAAAATTAGGTGATTCTTTTAGTACTTTGAATGTCTCGTTTCCTAATTTAATTCCCCAGGCCTCACCTGAATTAATTCAACTACTCTCCATTATTTTCATTCTGACTTCGTTGATATTCATCTTATATCACCCTTTCAAGACACTGTCCATTCTGTTCAGCTGCTATTCCAAGTCCTTTGCTGTCTCTGACAGAATTACAATGTCACTGGCAAATCTCAAAGTTTTTGTTTCTCCTCCCTGGACTTTAATTCCTATTCCAAATTTTTCTTTGGTTTCCTTTACTGCTTGTTCAATATGCAGATTGAATAACATCGGGGACTGGCTACAACCCTGTCTCACTCCCTTAGCCACTGCTTCCCTTTTATGCCCCTCGACTCATAACTCTGTACAACTTGTAAACAGCTTTTCACTCCCTGTCGACACCCTTAGAATTTGAAAGAGAGTATTCCAATCAACATGATCAAAAGCTTCCTCTAGGTCTACAAAGGCTACAAAAGTACGTTTGCCTTTCCTTGCCCTATCTTCTATGAGAAGTCACAGGGTCAGTATTACCTCGTATGTTCCTACAGTTTTACAGACTCCAAAATGACCTTCCCCAAGGTCAGCTTTTACCAGTTTTCCAATTCTACTGTAAAGAACATAACATACTTGAGTTCAATGGCTGCTTCACAGCCTGCACCATCTGGAACTGCCCCCTATGACCAATTTTCTGAACTGCACAGATGGGAGTTATCCTTACAATACATTCTCCATTCCTGAAATCATCCTGGCCTCAACCTATGTTAACCTACTGCCTCACAGCCTCCACCCAAATACTTCCATTCCCCCCCCCCCCCTCCCCCCTTCTGTCCTATCATATTTTCCATGCTCACGTCCTTCTACCCTCACTGTGCACCACTTTCTACGAATGCACCCACCAGTCTTCTCCCCTTCACTGCTATTCTACAATTCTGCCCCCCTCCCCTCCTACCAACCGTCTAGTCCCTGCATGCTCCACCAGGCATCAATGACTTCTCTCCCCCCATCCATACCCTACTATCCCTCCTCCCTTCGTGCCCCACTCTTGATTGCGACATAGTTGCCTTCTGGCTAAACAGGCCAGAGATAGCAGTCGTGTGTGCATGAGATTTGTTTGGTTGTGTGAATGGGTCTTCCTTTCTGATGAAGACTTTGGCCAAAAGCGCATCTGTAAAAGTGTTTTTCATCATGCTTGTCTGCAACTCAAATATAACAACAGATATACAGGGAATGAAGCACTTAGCAACTGTTAGAACTGTACAAAAAATTCTACCCTTTGCTCTTCATAGATGAAGGCTTGGATATAGACTTGATTTTTTTAAACACTTGTAACAATGAAGCAAATATAGAGCATTTATGAATAAATAACAACTGACTATCTACATTTTGGTTTTTAGGTTTTATTTCCAAAACATACTGAAAATCAAATCTAAGATCTAGTTTGTCTGTATTCCAGTGTTTAGATTTCACTTCTAATCAGTGTTATTAAGAAAACCTGAAAACTGAAATACAGAAGGTCGAGTGACTTTTATTCATATGATAGAAATCTTTTACTCACTCTATGTACAACATGAAACCATCATGGATTCATCAAAAAATGAAATAAGTGCTTCATTTCATGCATCTCTACTGGTGTACTCATCACAGATCTTGTCTCACAAGCAACTGCGGCCTTTAACTTTTTCCAGAAACTCAGTCATTAAAGTTTCCTTCATCTCATGCTCTATCATGTATATCAGAACAACATTTAACCATGGATGTAGTGAAACCATGGATAAATGTTCCCACTGTGTCACAAATATTTGTACATGTGCTGAACACACAATCTGTCACTGATTTTTCTCTTTGTCATCTTGTGTTTATCCTGAGTTTCCTCTATGATGTTCTCACAGTATCTATTTGTGCCAAATGTGAAAAAAATACATTTGTAGATTAACTGACCAAGAGACAAATATAGAAACAATACAGAGGGGTGTAAATTGCAGTAGTTATTCAGAGATGAAGAGGCTTGCACAGGATAGAGCAGCTTGAAGAGCTGCATCAAACCAGTCTTCGGACTTAAGACAAACAATTCTTAATAAATGAGCCATTTTGACAGGCTTTGTGATTATAACGTGTCACACAGTTGCAGTCATTAATTATTGGAAAAAATAACATGTCTCGTGAATCTTCAACAGTGCGTAGATCTCGGGTTGCTCTAGAAAAGTATTTGTGACACTGCTGATGGCATTATAGTTCCTAGAGCTCATTCCACATTCCTAAAGGCTCTCCTTCAAGATGGAATTTACAGAATTAGTAATAAGCACTTGTGATTTTAAATATTTAAACTTTTACTGAGGGAGTGCCAGAAAAAAAGCAGTCACTGTTGATAATGGAGAATGTTCAAGTGGTAGAATTATGAACAGGTATAGCAGTTTACATCATTACAAGAAAAATCTTTAATTCAGTAATCTGTACTTCATGTCTTCCAGTAACTTTTTGGATGAAACTACGAGAAAGCACTTAGGTTGACCAAACTTTTGAGGAGAAAAAGACAACAACATAACAACAGGCTATACCAGGAGCAACTGAACATAACTATAATGAATGTTGGCTTCGTTCTACAACTTAATGATCATGTGATCTCATATGTGCATACACATTAAGAGAAGAAAACACTACAATATTTATTTTGAGTCTGTATTAATATTTTGAACTTAGGTTGCGGTGGCAGGCTGATCTGTAACATAGCCCAACATTTAGCTTAGGTCGAAAGGTGACAGTTTGGTTGTAAGTAGGCCAAACAGTATGGAAAACTTCACTTAATACAATACTCGAATTAATTAAGGAAGAAAAAGCCTTAACAGTTTCCAACAGCATAAAGAACTATGATAAATATTGGTGTTATCACATAAATATTTAACTGGCTCTAGATCACCAACAAGAATTTTATTTCACTGTAAAAGCAATGGCTTTTTCACAGTAGGAACTTTTCCATTAGTTTTTGTGTGTTAAATTTAGCTTCAGTAAGCAGAAATAGTTTAAAGTAATTGAACCATAGTCAAGTATTGATAGTTTTGAACAGCTGATTCACTTCTCCAATGGATATCTTGACTCATGCCATGCAGCTGAGCGTTCGTTACCAAACATTGATCTCACTTTTATCTGTGTACATCATTCACCGGATGATAACTTTGAAAACTTTATTGCACTGATGGATAACTGTTTATCTTACCTTATGCACCTTAAGTCTAAACTCGCATTGTGTGGTGACTTCAACATACACATAGTAAGTGGAAGTACTAAAGACAGGGTTTTCATGAACTTAATGAACAGCTATGGGATGTTTGTAGCAAACCAGCTCCGAACAAGAGGTGTTGCCTGTGTAGACACAGTTGTCACCACACAGTTGTCACTTGGGAATATAATATCAGTGTAGTTGAACCAATGATTGCAGGCCACAGTGCATTAGTAATGGAGCTTAGTATGGAGAGTAAAAGTAAATTGCAACCAATCTCATGGCACTCAAGTTACAAACTCAGTAAAAGGGCTATCTAAGAAGAAAGATTTAATGGCCTTAAAGCAGCACTGTCTAGTGTAAACTGGCAACAGAAACTTACAGAAATGGGTACAGTGACTCATTTGAACGTCTGTTCCAAACCTTAAGAACAAAATTTGATGACATTTTCCCAGAAATCCCCAAGATGAACCTTGCAATAAGTCACAAGGAAGGGAAAAACCCATTAAAGGGAAGATATGGTATACACCTGAGATAAATAAACTACAATGCATCACCAAAATATTCAGAGACCATACAAAAAGAGCCGTAGATCTTCCAACTAAAGACCTGCTTCACTGTAACCGTTTAAGAGAGAGAGGGGGAAAAAAAATCTACAGAAAGGCAGTGGAGGCTTCAAAAAAGAGACACAATTATTCATTAAAGAGAGCTCATAATCTATGTAAAGCAGCATGGAATCTGGTAAATGAGTACAGGAAGAACCCTAATTCCATCTTAAATTCCAGTAGTCCTGATGCCTTCAACCAGTGCTTTGTTAGTAGAGTGGAAACTCCAGTTTAAGGCTTAGATCCCATGGTCAATATAAAAAATGTAAGCTCCACATTTAAAAACTGGGAGGAAATTGACCCTGAGGACCTTGTAAAAATAGTGAAGTCCTATAAGCATTCAGAAACTCCAGACATCTATGGTATGCCCTGCACAGTACTGAAGAAAATAATACCAGAGCTTGCTCAGCCACAAGCCACAGTAATTAACAAGTGTTTATTTTCTGGTGTCTTCCCAGATTTCCTGAAGGTGGCATGGACAGTACCAGTCTACAAAAAAGGTGACCCATGCAAAGTGTCCAGCTCCAGACCTATTTAAATAACACCCATTCTTGCTAAAGTCACGGAGTCCGTAATGAAACATCAGATACAAAATTACTTTGAAAACAATAAACGCTTCCAGGCACACAGCATGGTTTTTGCAAGGGAAAGTCAACAGTTACAGTGGTACTGGACTTAATCACCAAGACAAGGGAGGGGTTTGAAGATAGAGAGAGTGTGGCATTCACACTCAGTGACCCGAGCAAAGCATTTGATTGCATTTCACACAAGATACTGATTAATAAGCTGAAGTGTCATGGTATTGAAGGTGCGGTCCTAGCTACTCTTCAATCCTATCTTGAAAACCGAAGACAAATAGTATCAGTCCATAGAGCAAACTCCCAAGAGCAAAAGTCAGAAAATGGTGTACCCCAGGGATCCGACATAGGACTTCTCCTGTTCCTTATTTATGTCAATAATATATTCTACAGTTTGCTGCTGATACCACATTCTTTGCAAAGGGAAAAATGGCTGAATGAGCTCTGTTGGCAGCAGATTTACTCTTTGAAAGAATTAGAGAGTGGTTTATCAAAAATAAAATAAAAATGAATCAAGGAAAAACTCAACACATGACATGCAGTCTCAGCAATGTAGGCTGCCAGGATAACATGGAGGCTGTCAAACTACTACGCTTCATGATAGATAGCAAACTGACAGTGAACAAGCACACAGAGTATGTGTGTTCCAAGCTCTTTCATGTTATATACCTGGTAAGAAAACTAAAAGGTGTATTAACTGACCAATACCTAATAACAGTTTATTATGCACTCTTTCATAGCCATATTAATTATGGTTTGCAGTTATGGGAACACTCTGCAGGTTGTAAGGAGGTGTTAATGCTCAAACAAAGCTGTCATAATCATTACAGCAAGAAACAAACAGGAGCACTGCAAACCTATATTTACCAGATTAGGGATAATGACAGTATTCGCCCAATATGTGTTTCTATGCCTCTGCAGCGTAAAAGAAAACCAAGGTGATTTCAGCACAAGGAAAGACATTCATAATCAGTAAACCGGCATCAAGAGGAACATTGAAGTACCAAGTTGTCGACTGATTGGAACACAACACAATTTTCCAGTAGTAGCCCTAAAAATGTTCAGTACACTGGACCGAGAAGTGCAGTCACTGCCGATAGGACTGTTCAAAAGGACAACTGCACATGACTTGAAAGAACATTCATTATATTCCACTGGAGAATTTCTCAATATTGACTTAATATGTTATATCTGCCCTTATTGTGAATACTTTGCTGTATGTTGTATAAAACTGTAACCAAATCTTACATTTGTAACCCTCTCCAGTCACGACTGGTAAATGACACAGACCTAGAAACAAAGTAATAATAAACGAATTGATGAATTTTTTCATTTCAAGAGACAAACAGTGTTTTGTGTTAAAACTTTATAATTACTAAAAAAATTTATAATTGACATACTTACAGTAGATTGCTCAGTTTCAAGCTTCTTTTTAAGTGATACTGCTACTTGTTTTGCTGTGATATTTGTTGGTTTTGATCTGACTATGGCTATGGCAAGGGCAAGTTTAACCCTCTCTTTCAGTTCTTCTGTTAGCAGACAAAAAAAGGAATGCATAATAATAGTAAACTAAACAATGCAAGTGACTAACATTTACAAGTAAATAGTGTGCACATTATTAAGTCACTTTTACATCCCAACTTCTGCAGGACAAGGAAAACAGTAAGATTTAATCTATAATCTCCAGAAAATACCTATCAATGCTTCTGAAATATCCTGTCATTAAATGATCCATGAATCTGACCACCTATTAATTTTGGCAGAGGCACAGAAGACAGTTTATTTCCCTACACTCCCAGAACTGCAAGGAATATACAGCATACTTCGTGGTGATGTTACAAACTTTCAGGAATGATGGAGAAGTGTACATGTTTCACTTGAAGGTAAGGGTCTCTTGTCTGGAAAAGACCAAGTCAAAAATTATAGTCTCTTGAGGTATGCACTTTGGAGCTCATGTTTACTAGACATTTTTTTCTCCTTTTGGTCCACACTACCTCCTACCAAAATAAGGAAAGCAAAGAGCTTACAGTAGAAGAGACCGGGTCAATGGAAGCGTCCCATTCCACCCGTCGACTTTGACCCATGATGTAAGGCTGTTGTGGTTGATGACATCACAACGGTGCGGAGTTTAGTTTGTGAGAGTGTTTGTAGGTGTTTTGATGTGATTGATGATGCTTTCTGGTGGTGTGTTTATGTGTTGTGTGTTAGGTGATGTTTTTGGTTTAGTTTGCATGTGACATGTTTATAGGAGGTGTATTGTTGTGGTCGGTGGTTCTCTCTGGTGGTGTGTTTATGGGTAGAGTGTTATGTGGCATATGGGGTTCATTTGCATGGTAGCATTGCACGTGTGTGGCATTGGTGGTGACTGTGCTTTCGGCGAATATTTTTCAGTGAGTTAACGATTTTGGTTTTGTTATGTCGACGTAATCGCAGTTTTTTTTTCTGTTCGTCGTCTGTGAATTTTGATAAATTGCTTTGTTTATGTCTTTGGTAGGTAATGATATGACTGACAAGGACAACAGTTTTCGGTTGTCGGCGATGATGGGGGACAGTGCGTTGTCACTAGCCTAATAAAATTTCTTCAGCTATTCGGCCTGTTGGCTAAAGTCGAGAACTATTCAGTGTGTCGTGAAGAAATGAGGCTTACTAAAGTTCCGGCGTCTCAGACCAGGGATGGCTATATGTGGATATGTCGTAAGGATAACAGGTCAAGGGAGTGTTCAATTGTTCGAGTCCAATTTTGATTTTCAAGGTTTTTTTTTTTGTAGTAGGATTAAGTGTGGTTGTGGTGGTGAAAGTTTTGTGATTTATAGTGTGGTATTGGTAGTTGCTGTTTACCTATATAGGTCAAGGGAAGTGTTCGATTCCAATTTTGATTTTCTAAGTGCCCTTTTTTTGTGGTAGGATTAAGTGTGATGGTGTTGAAAGTTTAGAGGTTTATAGTGTGGTATCGGTAGTTTATGTTGACCTATATAGGTCAAGGGAAGTGACCGATTCCAGTGGACTTTGTGTATAGTGGAATTTGAGAAGGCTGTAGAGTCTTGTTATTTTAGTGTTTTTAGTCGTTTGGTGTAGTGGCGTGTATTTATATTTAGTTTGTGCCCACCCAAAAACCCCCAATTTCCCCCATTTGTCCCGTTAGTCTCATTATATTTTTGGAGGAATATCTGTTTGGTGGTTTTTCGATCTATGTTCGTGTTTGGTGTCATGTTTATGTGATGACGTTACAGGAGGCTATGAGAGTTGTTATGAATGGTCGTTACCGCCATATTGGTGACGTTATTGGTGAAAGCAGAGGGGTGGAATCAGATGCTTCCGTTATCCCAATAGGCCCACTGTCAGAGGTACCAGAACAATTTTCACCTGCAACTTTCAACTCTGTCTTTTCCAGACATGGGTCCCTGACCTCAAATTGGCACACATACCGTTCTCCATCATCTCTGGATGTTTATACAATCATCATGGAAACTCCATACTATATATCAAAATCAACAGCAAGCCATTCTCCTATTAGCTAAAGGAGACACTTAAATACATATAATATGGCGATACAGATGAAAAATTTCGCTATACGAAACGACTTTCTTTTACCAATAACAGTGTTTTGTCATGAAAGTGTACACTGTATTTTAGGTTCAAACATAATGTCTTTGTTCATAAAGGCATACAGAAATTATGCAAACATGGATCACGCGACAGCTGAATTCTACATTGTCATAAAACTTACATAATGAATTCATTCATGAGAAATGTTAGGTCTTTAATGCCGCCAAGTTTGTGACTCATTGCAACTACAATAGGCCTACTACTGTGAGGAATGCGGTTACATTTGTGTACAGATTGAAAATTTCGTGACAGGCATGACGTAGCACCTTGTTCTGGGCAAATAATCTCCAATAGGCAGATATAATCTCAAGTGAGAACCACAAAATAATGCTACAGCATCTACTGTTCATTTTATACGGGGGAATATTCACTAATATCTGGATGCAAATACAAAAAACTTTACATTCATAAACTCATTTATGAGTATCGAAGAAGATAACAAAAGCAATAGTATTTGACTACAGAAGGGTATACAAACACTAGAAACAGCGCCTGCTGTACAATACTTATAAAGTTATCATCTCAGTTTTTTTAAACGAAAATGTGCCAGTACCACAGGACATTAAATTTTTCTATAATTTCCCAAGTCTCGGAATTCATAAATTAGTATGGGTCCAAAACAGTAAATGGTTTTAAAAAATTCCAATATGCATGTGAACTATACGCGCTGTGACTTTCAAGTAGCATATCACTGTGAAGAATAATTTCATACACCGAGAAACTTAATAAAAATATTCGTCCCGCACTGTGTTAACAAAACTTGTAGCTCTTAAAAGCTAAACTTACCGGATGGGTTGTGAAACATATTATATGCTGGCAACCTTCACATACAGACTTTACAAATACAGTTTATTTCTTTCCTTGTATTACAGAGCCATTGGGTATTTAGTTTCCCTGAATGAAACTCAAATGCTTGAGAAAGAATATGTTGACACTGCAAGTTTACAAACACCATTTCGTATTTCCCACTCACACATGTTGTACCTTGCTACTCAAAGATCTTACGCATCTAATTGCATAGATATTGGTAAGCTACGGAATTATTATTTGATAGAAGCAAAGTACTTCAATAAAGGTAGCTTGCCTCCAATAACAAAATATTAAAAGTTACTGGGCACTGAAATTAGATCTCCAGGATATAAAGTGTGTTCAGTTTAACACTAGGAAACCAAGGTATTTTAGGTTATTCGGAGCACCAACCAAGGGCAAATTTTTCCCGTGTAACAACAATCTGTAAATCCTGTATTATGCATGTAATTTAAGTAACTGAGTTTCCATTGTGAAATCAGTTTAACAGCAAATAGTGACAACCTAACTAAAATCTTAATTTTTTGATCATATATTTTGAATATAACAAGCAACAGTGGTCAAATCTTGGACAATGAAAGTTGATATAAAGTATAAACATAAAGTCTGTACTTGAATACACAGGCTGTCCAGAATCTCTATGCACTCTTTGATCTAATAACTAAATAATACAGTTTTATCCTTGATAGAAAGTTTCAAAAACAGAAATAAAAACACATGCATAAATATAGGTTATGGTACACTCAAGATTTTCAAAAAAACGCCCACTGCTTGGAGAGAATACTGTCATTTACAGATGACATTTACTCCTGCACACAAAATGGTTGATTCTGAATGACGCTTACACAGATGAAAACCACAACGGAAGTTTACGTGATGTTCTCTCTGGCTCTCTGGTTACTTGCATCCTTCAAGTATATGTACCGTAAAACGGGGTGAAAAGAAACAGCAGGGTGAACAGAAACAAAACTTCATATACGCAATTACTTTGAATACTATAAGGTTGTATAAGGCATTAATTTTAACTATTATTGGTCTTGGGTTGGCAACACTTCAGACTAACAAGGAAATTATGTTTCGTGGGGTTGACAGCATTGTAGGTTGATGTTTATCCTTGTGTCTGTGTCGATAGTTTTTAAGTTGTTTTCCTATCTATTTCGAAATTCTCTGGTAAGTAAATACGTATTCTACATATGACAATTAATGGCATTCTAAGTACTAGGTATAACATCTATAAAACAATAAGGGTTGGTTTTTGTTTGACTTTCAATGAAATCAGGTCTGTGAATTTTCAATTTTTTTAGGTTATGCTTATAAACTTTGCGGGGTGAATCGAAACACACAAATTCTGGTTTTCTATTCAGCCGTAAATAAAAATATCTCAAAAATCTATTAGTATGCCATATTAATACTATATAATTCTATAGTTATGTTACATGCAGAAGTAACATATCTTTCTTGTTTCAGAGTTGCTGTTCAAATATGACACAGAATTACAAACCCATCACAGGAGGTGGTTACAAAAAACACACACCTAATCATATAAACAATGCCCTCTCTGACATCAAATCGGGGATTAGCTTGCGGAAAGCAGCTGAAAAACATGGGATTCATTTTAGTGTACTATACAGATACCTAAAAAGAGGTGCCAACATTAAACTTCAGGCAGACAAATTGCCTTGTCTTTTGAAGAAGAGAAGCTGTTTGTAGACATTGAAAATATGCAGTGAATGGGGCTATCTTATTGACTTTACAACCTTAAGACATGTATTAAAGGATTCTCTGGACAGAAGGGAGAAGGAAGTGAGAAGGTTTACGAATAATCTCCCTGGTCGTGAATTTGTGGAATCATTTATGAGGCAACACAAAGATCAATTAGCAGTGCGAATGTGCCAAAACATAAAATGCTCCAGAGCTGGTGATACACCACCAACTATCAACAGTTACTTTGATGAACTGTCAAAGGAATTGGAGAATGTACCACCGTCTAATATAATAAATTATGATGAGATGAACCTTACAGATAATCCAGGAAAATGAAAGGTAGTCACACAGACAGGAACTAAATATCCTGAAAGGGTCATGAGCTCCTCAAAGGCATCACTCTCCATAATGTTTGCAGCTGCTGCAGATGGCACTATACTATCCCCTTATGTCATGTATAAGGCTTTCCATTTATACCAAAGTGGGACCGTAAGTGGGCCAAAATGTGCAAGATACAATCGGACAAAATCTGATTGGTTCGATTCGTTCTGCTTCGACGATTGGGTCCTTACAGTTGCTGTCTTGAAGAAGTTGGACAGTAAGCTGTGGCAGGACAATAACATGATTTATATTCGTACCAGAAAATTCAACACACCTGATACAACCACGGGATGTGGCATTTTTTTTAAACTACTTGGAGCCAAATATTAGAAGAATGGAAGAAAGGTCCAGGAAGAAATGAGGAAACAGTTCCCACGGATAAATTTCCTCTGCTTTGAAAAAGTTGTGCGACTCCTTGAAAGAACAAAATGTTATTGCAGGAAATGTGGGATTGCGCCTCTAGACCGCAATAAAGTGTTGTCTATGCTCCTAGGTACTGGTACTGGTATACCAGTAAATGAAAGCCAGGATAAGAACAATCTTGAAGAATCCTCTAACGCTTCTGACAACAGTTTTAAAGGACTCTTCCAGAGCCTTAGACAAGACCAGACTCCTGAACAAAGGAGAAAAAGTTAATGTCCAATGTGGTAGAAATGTTAGTGTTAATGACTTTCTGGATGTGGATAGGGAATATGTAACCCCAAATTTTTCACTTTGGTCCAAGCCCATGTACATCCAAACAAGCCAAGACAACGAAAAAAATACCAATGAAAACAGAAAACGTCTTGATTCATCATCAGAGGATGAAGATGCATACTCAGTACACAACAGTGATGAAGACATGATTTTGTCTTCTTCAGATTCTTCAGATCAAGAAGAAAGTACTGTTATCTCCATAAACCAAGGCGACTATATGGTGTTCAAAGTATATGGTAAAATATATTTTTGAAGTTATGTTTGCAAAGCTAACTACCTTATTGACGATGGTTTTGTTGGAACATTTTTAAAAAGAGTTCCTCAAACCAAAAAGTTCACAATGATTGAAGAAGGATGTTTTGTCTCAAGAAATGATGTCATCCTAAAATTATTATCGCCGGTGCTCAGTTCAAATGCTCTTTTAAAGACATGATATGTTTTGAGGATGATCTGTCTGATTTTACAATTTATTAATAACACAGTACTAGGCTCAAGGTAAACAGCTGTGTTCTGTTTGATCACCTTAAATCTGAATAAATTAACCATCTGACACAAACATTTTTCTATATTTTACTTACTTTTAAAATTAATAAAACATTATCTTTTGAAATAAATGTTTATCTGCTTATTTAATAATAGAAAAAATATGTTTCATATCTTTTATCAACCTCTCTTTGCTTTTAAAAGAAACAGTGATAGTTTTATAACACTGTTTCTATTCACCCCAATCTGTAGGGCGATTAAGCTGATAAGAGCAATACAGACCCGAGTTTTATGTAGTACTTTTTGTTTAAACGTGACAAACAACAAGTAAATTTTTCAACCAAAGTTCAAACTTGTTGATATTCACCCCGTTTTATGGTAGCATTTTGTTTTGCTAATTGGTTCCTCATTTGCAGCAATTTTAGTTACCTCTAGTATCCTTCCAAGGATCTCTGTGATCAACTGGTGTCCTTTCAAGTTCTTGGATCGTTCTTCTATATATGATTTCATAAAGTCCAAGGCCTAATTTATGGAGATATAGTTTTCTCATGTTTGATTTCCTTTTGTATTCCTGAATAGCATGCATGAGTTACTGTAGCTGTATCAAGTAGACAGTACAACATTGACAGTGGCCATTGTCTCATACCCCTTTTCGTAGAATATGCCCCAGCCATTTGATCTACGCTACCCACTCCTCACTTGGCGGAATTATAGTGTAAGTTTATATGGGTTTTCTTTTTTGGTGTATCAACTTCTACTCCTGCATCACGATGTTGTGTTGACAGCATCAACAGATTTTTATTTATTTATTTTCCTGTGTGATGTAACAGACAGTTGTTACTGGAGGCTTCATAGTAGATGAATCTGTGAATGAAAATTTGGAGGAATATGGTACAGTTCTCCATCTCCTATTATCTTTAGTTCTTGCGTTGTGTATTTTCTGTTGGATTTAAGTGTCCCAACTAATGTAAGTTTGAAATCATCATACAGAATGTCCACCAATTCCACAAAACGGCCAGTTGTGATATAGTAGCCTGTATTCTTTATTGGCTCCACCAGTCTCTTCACAATCTCAAAAGGACTTCGTTCACAGGCAGGTCTACTGTCTTTTCCAGCATACACTTCCATTTTTATTGCTTATTATTCAGTTGCACCAGTAAGAATTGTAACAAGTATTACACATTTTCCATGTCTGCTATGAGGAAACCTTTGAAAAGACAACAACCTCTGAAAAGACATGGCATTTCATCAGTTGTTTTGTGAGTTCCACTTCTGAAGTATCTTGGGAAGATTCCATTCAGTTCTTCAAATACTTCCCCACAGTGGCGCAAATTGTCACTTACACATCTTTCTGCCCAGGTGCCTTTATCATCAAAGTGAAGAATTTTCAGTAGCTAATATGGTCATGTCTTACTCATAGTCCCTCTACATACAACTCTTCTCAATAAATTTGACCGTAAATCAGATAATGAAATATTGTGTTCTGGTATATTTACATTAGAATTAAAATTCCCATCAAAGCATATATTTCAGAAACACTAGCAGGAAGCACAGTTTTCTCTTAGCTTCTTCATTTGTATGGTCAACAATTTTATGTATTATTTCAGGAGTGAAAAATTTGTTGGTGTTCACATACACTTGTTACTTTCTCTGTATTACTCATATCCTGATGTTCACGAACTGTTTAGGCAAAATCCCTTTTACCATGCCACAGATCTTCTGCGAGATACGCTCCATCAGAACTTGTAACATATTTGTTTTGAGTGTTGCCTGCATGGTTTGTTTCTTAATTTTCCTCTGCTTCTTCATTTGAATTCTCTCCTACTGCTGAGTGATCCAACTGAAAATCATTGGAATCTGATAATTCGTTGTCTACTAAAAATTCAAATAGAATTTCTGCATTGGTCAAGCCTGTATAACTCATTTTAGAAAAAAGTACTTTACAAGAAGCGTTTGCTCTAGTGTGAGAAGCTGCTAATAACAATGGTTGGTAATCAACAATGCAAATGAAACACCAACAATTAGACTCTAACAAGGTACTGCAATACTCACATTGAAGGTTACTAAATGACATTGAATAAAAGAAAAATGTATGGGCAATTTTTCTCCATATTTCGTGGTTATGGGCAGACAATAAAATTATGGTTGGAAGTAGAACCAACCCAGGGCAAAATACGCACTTGGGCATAAAATTTATATTTTTTATTTGCAATTTTCAAAATCTTAACCATTGAAATTTTCAGTATAGTACTTTATGAGGAGAAAGACAAATATAAAAGGCCTGTAAACACAAAAGGTGAAGCAAAACAGGGCTGAATAGTGTGTGAGATACAGAGGCGAGCGAGTGTGCTTGGATGTACCCCACTTTACTGTTAGTAGCGCCGTGTCACCTTAACGCATCTGCACATAGTGCACAAGTATTGCACCATAATTAAGTATAAAATTAAAAGTCAAAATTTCTAACTCAAACTTTTTCAACATGTAACTTAATTTAATAACATTTCAAATGTCAAGTCTTAAAGTAATTCAGTCTGGAACCACATGACCGCTACTGTCGCAGGTTCGAATCCTGCCTCGGGCATGGATGTGTGTGATGTCCTTAGGTTAGTTAGGTTTAATTAGTTCTAAGTTCTAGGCGACTGATGAACTCAGAAGTTAAGTCGCATAGTGCTCAGAGCCATTTGAACCATTTTTTAAAGTAATTAAATGACTAGTTCTCATAAAAATACCATTTTAAGAAAAAATAAGTGTCACTAAATAATAAAGATAGAAAGCCAGAATTTGGTCGTAACATACCAGTGCATGTCAACAGAATAGAATAAAATTTATAGTCAGGATCCATGTTTTTAAGAAAAATTGAAGTTGCTAAATGTCAGACTTAGAAATGTAAAAGTTTGTATGATGCTTCAGTTCAACTTAAAAATAATAACTAAGATACCACATTAAGCTACCTCCAATAGTTTTAGAGTAATTTAATGAAAGTCAAATTTGTAACTAAAACATACCCATTTGTAGGAGATTAAGTATGTGTAATTTTAATGGTATAAAATTTTGATTACAGCACATGAGAAAACTTATTAAGTAATAGAGCTATAACAAATTTTAGGACCGAAATATTAATAACAACCAATATAAGGTCTTTTAAAGTTATAGTTCAAAGGTAACCTTCTACCATCAGTTCCACTCTACAAATTCTAGAACGCAAATTTTTTATTCAAGAATGCTGAAAATTTTTCTGTGATTTCAAGTAACTTACCTGAATGCAGCTAAAAATTAAGAACATTTCAAATTAATTCATAACTTTGTTATTAAAGATTATGTGTCCGAGAAAGCGGTCATTCAGGGACTGCTGCTGTGTGCATAAGGCAGATGACAGTTGGTGTTCCCTTGGCCGTCCACTGCGGCGCATATATAAATACAGCCCGAGAGGCTGGAAAAGGATTCATTTCGCATTCAGCTACTTAAGATCCACGTCTGTCAAACACCAGTTTGCACTCTGTCTTGGATGATGTCAGAGACAGACTGTGACAAAATGGTGATTTTCTGTTATAACCGATAGTGAACTTGCGAGGACTGTACACCATCCTTAGATTTTGCTTATGTATCTGTTAGTGTGCCGTTCGTGGTAATTACAAATCCACATGGCAAGTAGTGACTATTATTTCCACTTTTGTGGCGAACATTTATTTGAGTATTAGTAGTCAGGGAGAAAGACAATTCGTTAGGAACATACTGTGTAGATCGCCTCTGAACTGATAGTAGTGCTGTTTAGGATAGAAAGATTTACTGTCAATTGAACATAGTGACTTTCAAATCATTGTGCATGAGATACTTTATTAAATATATGTATGAACTAGAACTTTATACCTTCATTTATAATCATAGACCTGATCCCACTAAGTAGAAAGAGAACAGAAACATTTGTTTCGTGGGCTGGAGCAGAATGTGGACGTGCAGACTGGAAACTATGGTCAGTATGTTCTCAATTGCTTTCCAGCTGACCACAAAAGTAGTTACCAGGCTCACATGAGAAAGACGGTGTACTATGTAAACTAACAACAAAAATAAAGTTATATAAATTTTACCCACCACCCACAATATTTGTTATGATTTTTCAATAAAAGAAAAGGGTACTTGTAATTTTTCCCTGTGCTTGGTGGTTGCAGAATTAAGCAATATTATTTAACGTGATGCTGCATCTGTTATAGAGAATAAAAATTACTTCTCAGTAGTATACTACTCCATAATTGTCTGTTTTTCTTTAATGTTAATAAATATAATATTATCACTATGTTTCATAAATATAATATTATCACGATGTCTATGCTCGCATTGATGTGACCATTTGTCAGATGCCTGAAAAATTACCTTTTGCAGTGCAAGACGTATAGGAAGAGTTTCACTGACGTTCTGGAATGTACCAACAGTGATGTGGAGCCATGGCGACCCCAGCAGAGGAAAACTTGCAGGATAGTACTTTCAACAAATGTGCAGACCATGAACCCGTCTAAGAGCTTGAAACCAAAACAGGCAACAGGCATAGATGATGTACCACTTCCAATTATAAAAAATTCTGCAGTGCAGATTGCAAAACCTTTACCACATGTTACAAGTTTATACAGTTGCGAAGGTGAGTTTCCTCAGTTAACAAAGGTTTCAAAAGTAAGAGCACAGTTTAAAAATGGAGACAGACATAAAACAGAAAACTACTGTACCATATCACTTCTCTCTGCTTCTTCCAAAATATTAGAGGAACTGAAAAATTGAGAGTAGTCACTAGTTACCTAAACAGCAATTCGCTTTCGAATTATAATCAACATGGTTTTCGTGTAAAATGCAGTGCAGAAGCTGCAGTCATACACTACACCCAGGAAATAATTAAAAATCTGGAGAAAAACAAGAGAGTAGTAGGAATCAATTTATATTTGTCTAATGCCTTCAATACTGTCTGCCATGAAAACCTCCTTGGAAAGTTGGAAGCAATAATTATTAGGGAAAGAGCTGAAATGTAGCTTCAGTCATATCCCAAAAACAGATCTCAGATTGTAGAGCTCACCACTTATAATTCAAATAAAAAAGTTAGTTTCAAGCAAAGGAAGTTCTTTTATGAGCACCCCAGAGCAGCGTTTTAGGGTCACTGCTCTTTCTCATATATGTGAACGATTTACACTTACAATGTGATACAGCCAAAACTGTATTACAAGCAGATGATACATGTGTGAGTGACTTTAAAAACTCCTTACGTTCCACTAACGATAAAATAGTGAGAAATATTGAGAATTGTTTCAATGGAAATAAATTTATACTGAATGCAAAGAAAACAAACAGTTTGGTAAAATGATTCAGGATGAAGACACACTAGAACTGGATGACAGACTAGTAGAAAGAGTGCAGTTTGCAAAACTGTTAGGAATGTGCGTATATGAAGTAATGAATTGGAAACATCTTGTAAGATTCCTTACACATAGCCTCATATGTAATAGAATTCTGGGCCAGCAAAAAATCTAATTTAAATGAAATTTCTGCCCTACAAAAATGGGCAGTTCGAATAATTACTCACAGTCCCACACAAGCTCACT
The DNA here is from genome assembly GCF_023864345.2 of Schistocerca serialis cubense. Classification (NCBI taxonomy): domain Eukaryota; kingdom Metazoa; phylum Arthropoda; class Insecta; order Orthoptera; family Acrididae; genus Schistocerca; species Schistocerca serialis. Next base: position 1,194,384,005 of record NC_064638.1, read on the forward strand.
GCAGATCTCTTTTCAGGAAATTAGGAATAATTACTTTGCCAACACTCTATATAGTTAAATGTGCACTCTTAACCAAAGCAACTCGAAGCAGTCTCCACACAAATGGCAAGTATCACAAATATAACATAAGGAACAGGTATGATCTCCTCTTAGCACAATTAAAAAGAGCATAAACTCAGAACCATGTAAGCTATATGAATATTAAGCTCCACAATGCATTGCCTTAAATCATTAAAAACTTAAATGATGATATAAATGTTAAATTAGAACTTTGAAAATTTATAATTGTTAAATGTAGCTGCTCAGTAAATGAAAATCTTGATGAGCTAGGAAAGGATGTAAACTAATCTCCAATACATGTAATGCTGTTGTGTGATAACTCTTATGAGAAGTTCCTATCTCCGTATATTTCAGTTTATACCTTACTACTTTATAATATTATTTATTCTATACTTAGTTATTACTGGGAAACAAATTATTATACACCATTCTTATGTAAAGAAATTGTTAATTTATTAGTATATGTTTCATTTTGTACATTAAATGTTTTTAATTTCTGTGTGTGACAAGTCCAGTGTCTCCAGAATGAGATTTTCACTCTGCAGCGGAGTGTGCGCTGATATGAAACTTCCTGGCAGATTAAAACTGTGTGCCTGACCGAGACTCGAACTTGGGACCTTTGCCTTTCGCGGGCAAGTGCTCTACCATCTGAGCTACCGAAGCACGACTCATGCCCAGTCCTCACAGCTTTACTTCTGCCAGTATCTCGCCTCCTACCTTCCAAACTTTATAGAAGCTCTCCTGCGAACCTTGCAGAACTAGCACTCCTGAAAGAAAGGATATTGCGGAGACATGGCTTAGCCACAGCCTTGGTAGAGCACTTGCCTGCGAAAGGCAAAGGTCCCAAGTTCGAGTCTCGGTCGGGCACACAGTTTTAATCTGCCATGAAGTTTCAAGTCCAGTGTCGTTTGTATGGTGATATGGATACTAAATAAATAAATAAATAAAACTGACAAGCTGCATTGTGCTGCTGGTAGATGCCATCGTGCGGAGGAAAAACAAACTCCATGTAGGGGTGGCATGTTCCCTAAGGATAGATATACGCTCCTGGTTGCAGGATGTTTATTGTCAGATGTTTCACTCCTTACACACTGATGGCCATGTGTCTGATCAAGTATCACCACTCAGTGGACGTTCAGTTGCGGTATTGGAGTGTAAATTCTAGCCTTCATCACCAATGAACAGCTGTCAGTAGGCGTCCATGAACAGAGCACCTTTTGCCCATGCCCATATGTAGCAATGTTCGCTGAATGGTCGATGAGGAGACTCTTTTTGTAGGTGTGTGGTTCATCTGGGTAGCCAGTTGCTCAACTGTTGCACATCTGTCGGCCCATAGACATCTCTGTAGCCGTCGATCACCCCTGTCATATATGACCTGTGATCCATCATAATTGTGTTGGTACGGATTTTGGATAGCGGTTTTTTGTAATTCACAGTACACTTTAATCATGGCTGCACACGAACAGTTTATAAACTTAATGTTTTCAGAAATGCTTCCATTCTTGGCCCAAAAGTCAATGATCATGCCTTTTTGGACGTCAGATAAATCGCTCCGTTTCCGCAATACGACAACGACCGTACTGTTTTTCCATGTCCCCCCTCCCCCAAACAGACTTTCAGCACCCTCCAATGCTAGTGCTTCCACTTTCCGTCTGTGAGTTTTTACCGCACGTTGACGTCAAAGATAGGCAGAGGTTAATGTGTCTGGGCCATGCAGAACCGGTATTTAAATACAATTTATGGTAACATAACTTTACATCTACATTGCATGTCGTTTTTACACGTATTTTCTATTTTATATAATAGGAAATATAATGGGGAAGTATATCACATTATAGATATACGATTTTACATCTTGGGAAGCGTTTCCATATTTGCTAACATAAAAACAAACTAAATGTAGGCCTGCCTAAAATTCAAAACCTTTAAAAGAACACTTAAAGTCGCTTCTGCGTAACAAATAATGCACTACACAAATTTTTGGTAACTATTTAGACCTGCAGAGGCCACAAGAGAATGAAAATATCTGTATCAAGACAGTGACTAGTAAATTCTGGATACAAATCAGATTTTCAGTTAATGTCACAGAAAGTGAGTAGAGCAAACAAATTACAGCATATGGTCCTTAAAGACCTACAGACAAATCTCGAAACGGTAACCTAAAAGTATATGACGCTCATGAATGATGAGAAGAGGATGAAGAGTATAGTTTAGGTTTGTGGTATACATTTCAGTATGAGAACCATTTGTAGGAAACCTTCTTGATTAGTTAACGCAGGGATTTGGTGGTAAATCATGTGATACTAGAACAAATGTTCAGGATATTCTGGATCAACAATGCTCTAATCCTATAATACTGGGTCCTAATGGTTCACATCAGTGATCTGAGAGAGCATGCCTGCCACCAAAGGTAACCTGACCCCAATAATACAGTACTCAGCATATCTGAAATGCTATTTTTAAAACCATCAATTCTCCGTTACCTTCACACAAAATCCGTGTTTGTGAGCAATGAGTGATCATGGATAGGCATGCCTCGCTAAAATTTCTGTTGTCTTATGATGTCTGTCAAGTGACGATGTGTCACCATTGTCAGAGTGAATAAAACGCTATTATTATGGAAATGTTTCAAATTAGCACCTTATCAATTAACAGAACTTAGCTGCTACATTTGGTTTCTTATTTCCTAAATTAATAAGCTCAGCCTCAGTTGATTAATTCGACTACACCTCAATGGCCTTGTTTCACTATTGTTGATGTTCAACTATCCATTTTATTCCACTGATCTTCACAGTATTTTTCTCTTTTTGATGAAAGTGAATATCGTCGGCAAACCCCAAATATGATTTATCTCTTCCTGGTCATTAATTTCCTTCGAAATTAATTCTTGGTCTCCTTTACTGCCTGGCTATCGTACAGATTGATTTACATGGAGCAAGGCTGCAATATTGTAGTGTTCTCTTTTGAGTTACTTCCTTTCTTTGATGTACTCAAAATGGTAGAGAAGCCAGTTGTAGTTAACCTTTTGCTTCCTATATTTCATTCCTGATAACTTCGGAATTCGAAAGGCTGCAAACTAGTCAACATAGTCAAAAGGTTTTTTCTGAACCTACAAGCTATGAATGTGGGTTTGCATCTGTTCAACATATGATATAAGCCAAAGGGTCAGCATTGCTTCAAGTATTCCTCCAGTTCTCCAAATCACAGACACATCTTCCCTAAGTGGGCTTTGGTCAGTCATTACAGCCTTCCATTAGGAATTCGTGCTAGTATATTTGTTGTTGATACAAACTTAAAAAATTTCTGATCAAACCTAGATGACTATATGAAGCTGACCATCTGCCATATCATCCTCTGGTAGTGGCACATTTGGAAGTGGTATTAAGGAGCACGTGATTAGCATACCACTCTCTCAGCTATTGTCGACTTTTCAAATTTTGGAGCAGGTATTTTATCTTCAAACAGCTTCTCACTTCACCTCACGAGACTGAGTGCTCCTCGTTTTAGTCTTCTCATCCCCCCCTCACCCCAAAAGAAAACTAACTAACAGTACCACAAATCGAATCCAGATCATCAGTATGGCAGTCTAAGACACTGACGGCTCAGCCACAGAGATGAACATAGAAATTCTGGATAGAAAATTTAATTTTATGGTTTTTTTTTAATCACAGTAATACCTACCATGTTTCCGTGTTATGAAATGTCAGCATAAAAAAAAAGATTCGAATCTTTCCACACTCACATTTGTTCTCAGTAATCAATCAGAAAGATGAGAGCTAGGTGCAGCAGAAATAAAATCGCATTATTCTGTAACACTTCATCATCGTTTACATTTTTTTTCCATTGAATACATTAAGATTCATCTTACTTTTAGTAGCTGCTTTTCTTGCTATGGAATACTAGTTTTGTTTTGTATGTATTTACAAGTATTGAAAAGAATATATTTGAAAGTACACCCGATACCTTCTATTATCCATACCTTGGAGTAACCAAATACTTATTGAATAACTCTGTCCTTTGCCTCCAAAACAATTCATTTATTTTACTTTGAAATGCAGAACATGTTTCAGACTTTTTATCTACCATTAGTGAACAAGTAAAAATGAGTGTCAAACCATTCCAATTTCATCGGTGTGTCATTATATACATATAGACGCTATTATACCAGGTTTATCTCATAAGAGTCGTCAGGTGCATTATCTTTATGTTCCGGCAAGTATTTATAATTACGTTTTTGCAACGCTTAGCTGGTGTCAGCGCAGGAAAATACTGCTCATCACATGTTTTAGGCAAGTCCTAGCGTCGACGGAATGCGTCGGCTTGTTTCCCGTTTTAAACAAAATGGTATTTCAATCGGAAATTTAGGTCTCTATTCGATATAGTGCCACGGATGAGTCTACTGCGATATTCGTTTTATCGATGTATGAGAGTAAAACACGAAGAATAAACAATAATGCAGTAGTGACTGTGCAGCACCCTTGTGCAAGGCAGTATCAGTCAGCACGGGACAGGGCAATGCTATCGCTGCGGGAGTACTGATTATTCCCAGTGTTTTAATATCCCCGTTAATACATACCGGTACAACGAATATCGCGCTAGACTACTCTGGTAGCGCTATATCGAAAGGGTACGTAAAATTTCGATTTGAAGTTAATTTTGTTTGAAACAGGAAACAAATCGACGTATCCGTCAAACTGGATATTAGGAAGGGGATTTTTTTTTTTTATTTTTTAGCAATCTTCTCACTAGTCTCACGCGGCCCTTCATGAATTCCTCTAATGTGCAACATTCTTCATCTCAGAGTAGCACTTGCACCCTCAGTCCTCAATTATTTGATGTATTAATCCAGTACCTGTCTTCCCTTACGTTATTACCCTGTACAGCTCCCTCTAGTGCCACAAAGTTAGTTTCCTGATAGCCTAACACATGTCCTCCCTGTTGTCAGTGTTTGCCGTATATTCCTTTCTTCACTGATTTTGTACAGAACCTTTTCATTCCTTATTTTAACAGTCAGCTTAATTTTTAATATTCCTCTCTAGCACCACATCGCACACGTTCGATTTTCTTCTGTTCCAGTTTTCCCACTGTCCATAATTCCCTACCATATAGTGCAGTACTCGAAACATGCATTCTCAAAAATTTGTTCGTCAGATTAGCGATCTCGTCCAATATTATTGGTACACTTCACGATTCATTATCAGAAGTTATTGACAGGTGGTTGAACGCTCACCAACTCGTAGTTCCTCAGTTTTCCAGTTTTGGTCATTTCTCCAGAATAGTTGCTCTGACTAGGGATAGAATGAAAGTAAAAGAAGTTTTAATTTGGTTACCATTAATGTTATTCATATGAGTAATACATAACGTACGAATTCCACATTAAACCAAATTTACATCAATTCAGTTATCTGGTGCAAAGAAAATAAAGCTGTGAAATAAATATACACATGAGTGTGCAGGCATGTTATTATTCTACAAATAAATTCAGAAATGATAGAATATGGTTAAGAGTACACTATCATCTTGAAGTGTCAGCAATATGGGTAACAGTTGTAGATATGCCCAAAAAGGATATTTAATTAAGCACATACTTTTCTCTCAGAGGTGGTTTGGAGATATTGTTTACAAAACATAAGAAGAGCTTAGAATAGGCATCAATGCTGAATAGTAACCAGATGATACCAGTAACGTACTTCTGAAAGTTCTGTGTTGTCTTGGCTTGTCATAACTAATTAATTGAGCAGCACGAATAACCAAAATTTAGCATCTTCTACTAATCATGTAGTTACAGATGTAGACAGAGGAAACTGTAATATACATCTACAGCTACATGACTACTCTGCAATTAACAATTACGTGCTTGGCTGAGGGTCCAGCGAATCACCTTTAAGCTACTTCTCTACCGTTCCACTCTCGAAGAATGCGCGGGAAAAACGAACACTTACATCTTCCCATGCGAGGTCTGATTTCTCTTATTTTATTATGATGATCATTTCTCCCTATGTAGGTGGACGACAACAAAATATCTTCACACTCTGAGGAAAAATTGGTGATTGAAATTCCATGAGAAGATTCTGTCGCAACGAAAAACGCCTATCTACATCTTCACAGATACTCCGCAAGTCACCGTACTGAGCATGGCGGAGGGTACCCTGTACCACTACTAGTAATTTCTTTTCTTGTTTCACTCGCAAATAGAGCGAGGGAAAAACGACTGTCTGTGTGCTTCCGTATGAGCCCTAATTTCTCGTACCTTATTTTCGCGGACCTTACCCGCAATGTATGTTGGCGGCAGTAGAACCGTGTGGCAGTCATCTTAAGACGCCGGTTCTCTAAATTTTCTCAATAGTGTTTCTCAAAAAAGAACGTCGCCTTCCGTCCAGGGATTTCCATTTGAGTTCGCGAAGCACCTCAGTAACACTTACGTGTCGTTTGGATCTACCGATAACAAATCTAGCAGCCCGCCTCTGAGTTGCTTCCACGTCTTCCTTCAATCCGACCTGGTGCGCAGTACTCGAAAATAGGTAGCACCAGCGTCCTATATGCTGTCTCCTTGGCAGGTGAACTTCTTTTTCCCAAACTTCTCCCATTCGCCCTCCCTACCATATTTCTCACATGGTCGTTCCATTTCAAATCGCTTCTTAACGCTACGCCCAGATGTTTAAATAACTTGAGTGTGTCAAGCAGGACACTAATAATATCGTATCCGAACATTACAGGTTTGTTCTTTCTACTCATCCGCAATAACTTACATTTTTCCACATTTGGAGCTAGCTACCATTCACCACACCAACTAGAAATTTTATTTGAGTCGTCTTGAATCTTCCTACAGTTACTTAACTCCGACGCCTTACTGTACACCAGAGCATCATCAGCAAACAACTCCTCTCCGCAAATCATTTATGTATATAGAGAACAACAGCGGTCCTATCATACTTCCCTGGGGCACTCTTGACGATACGCTTGTCTCAGATGAACACTCGCCGTTGAGGACGACACACCGGATTCTCCTACTTAAGAAGTGTTTAAGCCACTCACATACCTGTGAACTTATTCTATATCCTCTACCTTTGTTGACAGCCTGCAGTGGAGTACCGTGTCAAATGCTTTCCGGAAATCTAGAAGTATGGACTCTGCCTCGCTGGAGCGAGTTACCAGCACCAGGAAGACACATACCAGTAACAGCGTGAACCGGAAACTTACTTCTCGAGTCTAGCAAAACATTTTTAGTTGCGAGCCGAAGATTATATTTTTCTATTTATAGCAGATTGATTCTTGTGGAACCGGATGATTCTTTTTGAAACACCTTCTCACTTACTGAAAATTCAGAAATCATAAAAAGATTCTGAGAAACGCTTTTTTTATTTGTGTATTTTTCTCTCTCTCAAATCCACCAGAAATCAGAAATTTGGCGACAGGCTCTAGTTTCTCACAAAGTAAAGGTCGTTTTGCCTTCAGTGTGATACAATATCTCTGTGTAGCCTCATGTGGTGTTTCCAGTTACATTATTGACAGGGCAGAACAACAAGCTCTAGAGATAAGCGAATCGTGTCGGATTATTATTATAGCTAAAGAATATAACCCAAACTATTAAGGTTTACCATGAACGGTAAAGTGAAATTTTAAACTCTTATTTGTTACTTGGATGGCAACGGCCCTGCCGCAGTGGATACACCGGTTCCCGTGAGATCACCGAAGTTAAGCGCTGTCGGGCGTGGGCGGCACTTGGATGGGTGACCATCCAGGCCGCCATGCGCTGTTGCCATTTTTCTGGGTGCACTCAGCCTCGTGATGCCAATTGAGGAGCTACTCGACCGAATAGTAGCTGCTTCGGTCAAGAATACGATCTTACAACCGGGAGAGCAGTGTGCTGACCCCACGCCCCTCCTATCCGCATCCTCCACCGAGGATGACACGGCGGTCGGGTGGTCCCAGTAGGCCACTCCTGGCCTGAAGACGGAGTGCTTTTTTTTTTTATTTGTTACTTGTGTAAGAACACAGGTTATACAGTGTGTGTGTGTGTCAACAAATTTCCACAAAGGTCTGATTTGCTGCGATTTTCGAAATGTCTCCATATGGGGCTATTTCACCTTGTAGAGGCGGGACTAGTCCCATTGAGCCAAATTATTAGATTTACTTATGTTTTACTGTGAAATTCTGTAGAAAGCGTTTTCTGGTTTCTTTTCGGATGGTTCATATATACAAAAGGAAAAGGCCAATTGGTTCATGGTCCGAGGAAGGTATGAAAGAATCAGTAGTAACGAGTGTTATAGGCAACTCGTCTGGGCAAAGCGCCAGGAATGTGCTACATGGTTTCACGAAGAGTGTGTGGATGTGAAAGGACGAAAACTATTTACTAGTGGTAAATTCTTGTGATTTTGACACTGAAATACACTGGGCGGAATAGCCTCTTGACTGGGTGGTACAGCCCCACCCTTTTTATGTACCGTGATTTCTGCCTTCTTCAGTTGTTTCGTTAATACTTTGCTCATGTAAAGGAATTTCGATCTTTCATATCCTGGAATGTTTTCACAATTTACATGCCACAATAGTGTCACATTGACAGATTTTTTAAAACGTTTCATGAAATATTATACTGTACAGGGCTCACAGTCGAAATGAGTAGAATAATCCTGCTGCACCCTACTTATATATTTTCTGTTGTGCAAGTGCTATGCCCAGAAATGACATCTGTGTGAAATCAGAGGAAAGGATACTTTTTTTTTTCTTTTTTTTTTTTTTTTTTTTTTTGCCGGCCGCGGTGGTCTAGCGGTTCTAGGCGCTCAGTCCGGAACCGCGCGACTGCTACGGTCGCAGGTTCGAATCCTGCCTCGGGCATGGATGTGTGTGATGTCCTTAGGTTAGTTAGGTTTAAGTAGTTCTAAGTTCTAGGGGACTAATGACCACAGATGTTAAGTCCCATAGTGCTCAGAGTCATTTGAACAACTTATTTTTGTACCTGATAAAGGCATAAGAGCCGAAAAAACTTGTTCGTGTAACAAATAATAAATGTTGTAGAATATTACACTAGAGTTGTGCACGTTTCATTCGTAATGTATAAAATATTCTACCAAGAACCGACAGAACAAACAGTCAGTGCCAGAATATAGGATTATGGTACATACGTTTTGTGGCTCATGATTGTTATAAATTCAAGAGTGGTAATTTTCACCAAGAAGGCTCTTTCCGTTGCAAGGGATCTCTTTGAGCCTAGTTTGAACGATTTTTCTCCTATGGATTACATCAAGGGCACTAGTGCAGCGATCCTAACCGTTATAGAAAGGCAGTGCCAGCTAACCTAATTACATAGCGTTCCCAAAGAAAACTCTATAAATGAGCAATGTTAGGTTGGTTATGAAAAGCAGAAACTTTCCCGCTGTCGCTGAGAGCTCGTCCTCGTTCGGACCCGAGTTCCTTTGCATTATAAAAATGTTTCCATGATTAGTACATTCAGTCTAAACCAAATCGTCCTAATGCTTAGGTGCCATGTAGGGCTGGTTAACTCACCGTTAGAGGCAGCAGGAAGTCGTTCTACACTGCAGAGCCAAAGAAACTGGTATACCTGCCTAATATCGTGTAGGCCCCCACGAGCACGCTGAAGTGTCGCAACACGACATGGCCTTGACTCGACTAATGTCTGAAGTGGTACTGGATGGAACTGACACACTAAATCCTGCAGGGCTGTCCATAAATCCGTAAAAGTACGAGGGGGTGCAGCTCTCTTCTGAACAGCACATTGCAAAGCATCCTAGATGCGCTCAGTAATGTTCATGTCTGGTGAGTTCGGTGCCCAGCGGAAGTGTTTAAACTCAGAAGAGTGTTCCTGGAGCCACTCTGTAGCAATTTTGAACGTATGGGGTGTCGCATTGTCCTGCTGAAATTACCCAAGTCCATCGGGGCGCACAATGGACATGAGTGGATGCAGGTGATCAGATAGGATTCCTACGTGGCACCTGTCAGGGTCGTATCTAGTCGTGTCAGGCGTCCCATATCACTTCAGCTGCACACGCCCCCCACCATAACAGATCCTCCACCAGCTTGAAGAGTCCCCTGATGACATGCAGGGTACATGGATTCATGAGGTTGCCTCCATACCTGTACACGTCCAGCCACTCAATACAATTTCAAATGAGACTCGTACCACCAGGCAACCTCCATCTTGCACAGAGGCACTTTTTCCATCGATTTCAAAGACCTTCTTTTTTAAAAAAAATCTTTTATGACTTCCATAACTGATGCTGTTTTGTTCCTAATTATGTTCAGAACATACAAGTTTAAAATAGTCTTTAGTCGACTGACATTTCATTAGAACTATTCTGCCTACTTCTATCCTTAATTATTGTTTATTATTATTTTTTATTTTATTCATCTTCCAAAAGATCACACATGCGATATAGGATTTGTCATCACAATGTTCACATGTAACACATGATAATAACACATAACATAATAAACAAGCAAAGCAAATAATCCATTAAATTTCGGGCATGCACCCGCGCAAATAAAATTTCTTCTACTGATATTTCTGCCGCGTATCGACCAGCCATCTTCAGAGCGAGTCACAAGACTCTCAGTGGAAGAAATTTTATTTGCGTGGCTGCATGCCTGAAATTTAATGGATTATTCATTACGCCGCGAGAAGTTGAAAATGCAAAGCAAAGCAAATTTCATACCCATATTACATAAATAGAGAACAAATGCTTAGTGCACAAAAAACACATGCTCATGACAAACATACGTAGGGCATTAACTGCGCCTTATATGAAAAATGTTCTGGGGCATTTATCAGAATTTTATAGAACTATTTCATGATTTGAAAATAAATTTAAATTCCTTTAAATTATTGAATGGAAGTAAAGGTTTCAATTTGTTGGCTGAGACAGATATTTAGTGACATTGTAGAAGCATTTATCCATCAGGATTTTTTTTACTTCATGCTTCAGTTTACTTTTGTCTTCCAGATCTTTAACTTGGAATGGAAGTGCATTTAAAAGCTTAATTCCTAAGATTCATATGATTCTGACTTCTGGTTTTTGCTACATAGGGAATGTGGAAGTCTTTACAATGCCTTGTATTGTGATTATGATAGCTAGAGTTGGTTTGAAGATTACAGTGATTTTTACTGATCAGTTCGAGGTATTTTAAAATTTATATAGATAATATTGTTAGTATCTTTAACTGTTTAAACAAGAGTCTACAGTATTTTTGTGATGTGTTGTGAGTCATGATATGAATAGCTCTTTTTTGTATAACAAAAATTGTTCTTAATCTTGACTTGGTTTTGCTCCAAAAACTTATGCCATAGCTTGCAACTGGCTGGTAATAACCAAAACAACACAGCTCTAGTACATTCTGGGCCACATTTCTTGGGTATTATCCTTCAGGCAAAACATGCTAAACTGTGTTTCTGAGTAAGATACACAACTCGTTCGTTCTAGTTCAAATGATGATCAACCTGCATTTCCAGAAACTTTGTAGTACAAACCTTTTCTATTTATTAGTTTTCCAGCAGCATGTACATATTTTCCTCTTGACTCTTACTTTCATACTGTATGAGCTTAATTTTTTGTATATGAAGTTATCTTACTTTAATAAAACCATGACTGTGAGTATAAGAGATCTTTTTCTGTTGTAGTACACAATGATTATGAAACTTGTGTCATCTGAAAATAACAGAATTATGACTGCGCTGTCTGGAACCTGTATATCACTGATATAAATTAGAAGCAAAAATGGACCCCGGATGTTGCTCTGTGGAACACCTATTTCATTATTTTTTGTTTCTGATAAGAGTTAAAAAGTATGAAAATTGTGAGATGACCTCAGCTCAGCAGCTTGTGACCTATTTTGGAGGTAGGATCAAACCATTTTCTGACAGTACCCATAAGATCTATTGCTTCAAGTTTCCCCAGTTAATGAACCATCACTTCGGATATATTCCACTACGATCATGTATGTTGCAAACCTCGGACTACTCCTGTAGTAAGAAATGATACCTTGAGCCCAGTGAAAACAGAGAGGAGAGCAGTGCGTGTTTATTTCCAGGCGTTACAGCCTCTAATGTGGTTCCAGCGTTTCTTACTACGACAGTACTTGTAAGATTTTTAACGAAAATCATGGATCACATGCAACTCATAATTGATGCTTGAATAGTTCACCCATATAAACTGATAACTACTGCACGTGCCCCACGTTTCTCATTATAAGTCGTACAAGTATTATCATAGCTATTAAAATTTCAGAAGTACAAAATCTGAGGACTATTTGTATGACATTATTAATCTATATGGAACTAGGAGAAATTATTTAACACATTTAGTCCACTTTAAAAACGTGTTATACTAAAACTTTATGTTCATTTAACTAATTATTTTCTGTATCCCAGGTTCTCGGGTGTCCGGATCCGGCTGGACACCCGAGAACCTTGGATACAGCACATTCGCCGGGAAAGCCTGAGATCTCATAATTATTTTCTGCTTTTTAGTCTTGTGTGTTTGCAGTTTCTCAATGGCTTTTGAATGTTTTGATGAGATTAATAATTATTTATATGTATACTAGCTTTTAATCTGCAGCTTCAGTCTTGTATACATACTTCACATATACCGCACACGTATATACGTGTGCGGTATATGTGATATAACAGCTGAAGTTCCAATACCCAGGTGGTGGAATGAAGACATAGCCCTGTACGCAGATGACACAACTTAATTGGTGTTACGCACCCACCTGCAATGCAACCAATGGACAAGTGAATAGCTACATCAGAAAACTTGTAACCTGAATCAGTAAATGGAGAATCCGAACTGATCCACCGAAATCTTACTAATCGCCAGCAATGGGACTCCTACAAACTTCGCATTCGATTTTGGTGACAAGAAATGAATCCACAACCAAATGTCAAATATGTTGGACTGTATCTTGATGAACTCTTAAATTGGCCCTGAAAAGATTAAACAAGCTGAAAGACGACATAATTTAGTACGTCTCATGAAATACCAAACACGTGGAGCGGAGAAACCAGTTGCCCTTCTTACATACAAAGTATTTTTGTCCGACCCATTCTCGAATATGGATCTCAAGCGTGGGCTATGTCATCTAACCAAGTGAAAAAAAATCTGACGACCGGAGGATACTGCGAATAGCTAAGATCTACGCTATTACTTCTCAACAAACTCTATTTCCGAAACACTTCACAAACGTTCAAATGTGTGTGAAATCTTATGGGACGTAATTGCTAAGGTCATCAGTCCCTAAGCTTACACACTACTTAACCTAAATCATCCTAAGGACAAACACACACACACACACACACACACACACACACACACACACGCACACACCCATGCCCGAGGGAGGACTCGAACCTCCGCCAGAACCAGCCGCACAGTCCATGACTGCAGCGTCCCAGACCGCTCGGCTAATCCCGAGCGGCTCCGAAACACTTAAAACTAAGAACATGCTAGAAAGAACTAAACAACAAATAACCAGATTCGGGTTCACCAGACTACGTAACAATGGACTAACAACATCACTCTTGTAACACGCTCCTACAACGTTTAGCTTCCAAAATTCAATTGTACAGAGTCGGGTTCACCAGACTACGTAACAATGGACTAACAAAATCACTCTTGTAACACGCTCCTACAACGTTTAGCTTCCAAAATTCAATTGTACAGTTCCTCTCTACTTGTTCTCGAAGTAGTATCGAATTCACTTGAGCAGAAAATTCTAGAAGACGGTGAAACCAATGAAACTCTCAAAAGATTAAAAACACCTACAAGGATTTGGGACGATGTAACAGCCCAATATAGAAAGAACAATTTAATGAGAAAAATTACCTCAATATCTCCTATAAAGTACGACAACATTCTCTACATCAACTACATTTGCAAGTTTCACATCTCCTACGGAAATAGATGGAAATTTTCTACATCAACAAAATTCCAGGATGGTAATATAACATTATCAAGACAACTGAGGTAATATGAAGATATATAAGCCGAACAACAGGCAACCGCTCCCAGCTGGGTTTTTTTCGACTGAGAGGTTTCTCCCTCGGTCGTAAGGCAAATGCCGGGATCTGGAATGAAGGAAACTTAGTGACCAACGTCTTCCCGTCGGCTATCCATCTATATGGAATTAAAAATCTTGCAAAATTTAATAAGTGGACAACAGTCCCAAATAATCGGTGTCCCAACAGCACAGACTACTACTATTGGCTGAAAAGGGCTATGCTGTCCTACATCCCACCATTTCTTCAGAGGTGGGTTGGAAAAAAAGGTTAAAAAGTAATTATCAAGATTTGTAACTTTTTAACCTGCACAGTACACTGTAGCTGATGATATGAAACAGTAAATAAACTCATTAAGGGCAAGCAGTATTGCGATTTTAGCAACCAGGTTCTATCATACTTTGCAAAGTTTACAGGTGTTGTGTATATATATGAAATTTAATATATGTGTTGTGAATGTAAAATTTAATATGTGTTTTGTGAATGCAGTTTTGCCTTTGAAGTAAAGACAGTTAGTTAGAGAGCCATGCTAATGAAGTTCGATAAAATAAAGTGAAAAGAATACCAATACAGTTACATTTTATCCAGGAACAGTGACAGCACTATTCTTAATACAGCCTGATAAATTTGTTTCTCAGATGCAAAACGTACACAGCAGATCTACAGCATAAATCCTTGTCGCCGTAGCAATGGTGCGTGTGAACCAGAGGCCGGGCTAAGCTGACACTCGTAGCTCATGTGTGCGCCTTCCTGTGTTGGCTGGTGGGGCGATTAGTGGTCATGCAGCGCAGAGCGCGGAATAGCGAGAGGTAAGCGGCGCGGGAGGCTCCTTCCGGCGGAAGTGGCAACAAAGCAGGCTGCAGTGTTTACGTCTGTGGGAGTGTAGCAAATAATGCCTCTGTGCAAGGCCCGAGGGCAACAGTGGAACATCGCCGTTGCGCAGCGAGCCGTCAGGGAAGCAGCCGGTGCAACGCCCGAGTTGTGCGTTTCCGATACGCTTTCAATTTCAGTGTTACTTTCAGGCAAAATCGGAACATTTTGAAAATATTGCATTACTAATCAGGATATGATAGAAGTATGATTCTCTCAGCAACATTACTGATTTATTTTGACAAAATCTATAGTAGCACTGATGAGATATTAATGCTCTTCGATTTTCTTTGCACGAGGGTAAGTCAATTGTTATCCGCAAAGTAGTTATAAAATTTTATTGTAATCAAATAGGAAACTTACAAGAACGTAATTTTTCGACATAGTCTCCTTGCGTTTCAACGCACTTGGTCCATCGTTGTACAAGCTTCCTGACGCCGTCATAGCAGAAGGTTCTCGATTGAGCTGCGAGCCAGGAATGCACTGCTTCTTTCACTGCTTCGTCCGTGGCAAATCAACGGCCCTTTAATGCCTGTTTGAGCAGACGAAACATGTGATAGTCAGAGGGGCAAGATCGGGACTATATGGAGGATGATACAGTACTTCAAATTTGAGTTTCTGGAGCGTTTCAGCCGTGTGGGCACCAGTATGTGGACGGGCATTGTCGTGCAACACAACACCTTTTGACAGCAACCCTCGGCGTTTGCTTCGTATTGCAGTCTTTAGCCTGGCAGTAAACATCTCACTGTAACGTACACTGTTTATTGTTGTGCCCCCTTCCCCATAGTGTTCCAGTACTGGACACTGTGCGTCTCAAAAGGCCGTAAGCATCAGGTTTCCTGCGGACGGTTGGGGCTTGAACTTTATCTTGCACGGCGAATTTGGATGTTTCAATTCCATACTCTGCCGTTTACTCTCAGGCTCGTAGTGATGGATCCATGTTTCGTCACCAGTAGTGACCCTGTCTAAGAAGTTGTCCCCTTCGTTACCATAGCGATCCGAATGTTTTTTTGCAGATGTCCAAGCATGATTGTTTATGCATCTGTGTGAGTTGTTTTGGGACCCATCATGCGCAAATTTTATGATACTCAAATCTGTTGTGGATGACTTCGTAGGTAAAACCGTGACTAATTTGCAGACGATGTGCCACTTCGTCAATAGTTAATCGTTTGTCGAAGAGAATCATTTCACGTGAACGCTCAATGGTTTCTTCATTCGTAGCGGTAAACGATCGTCCAGCTCCTTCATCGTGCGTAACACTTGTGCGACCACTTCGTAATTTTTCAGTCCATCCGTAGACACTCCGTTGTGGCGAAACGCTGTTCCCAGTACTGTACCGAAAGTTTCCGATGAATTTCAGCCCCTGATACGCCTTCCGACCACAAAAAACGGATCACTAAACGTTGCTCTTCTTTGGTGTAAATAGACAGCGGAGCAACCAGAATTAACAGCACGGCAGCGATAACGAAACTAACCTACCAGTTTGAAAATTGCAAAGATATAACAACAAATAAACAAAGCATGCGTCATCAACGTAAAACGACAGTACTACCAAAATAAACAAAAATATAACTGAATTGCGAATTATAATTGACTTACCCTCGTACTTATAGAATACGAAGGTTAATGGCCGAAAATCAAATTTCCTAAAGCAGTACGGTGAAAGTCTCAAAAAAGGAAAAAAAATTTGAAAACAATCGACTTTCAAAATTAGAAGATTTACGAGCGCAGTTAAGGGAAGCCGGGGGTGCCTATGCTGCCCATGTTAAAATCACTAAGTTTGAGGAACATTTATGAATAAACTACCAGATAGAAAAATTTGAATTTTTTTACATATAGAGTGGTATAGTATTGCAGTTATGACAGAGGGATTTTGGAGTATCTTTTCTAGTTTCCTTCCAATTATTTTTTTTATTAATCACCCAAATTTTTTTTACAAATAATTGCTTTATAATTAAACTGAAATGAAACTACTGAACATATTGGCAAATGGCTGTGTTACAATGTAAGTTTGACCACTAGGAGTGCTGTATAGAAATTTCATCTCTCTAGCTTGAGTGGATTTTGAGAAAATGTTCCTTATATTCGAAAAATTCTAAATTATGGGAAATGGCTATCAAAGTTTCTCAATACATTCCTGCACTATAGGATGGATTATCAGGGTCTTCTTCTTCATCCTCCAAAAGCTTCCTCTTCTGTCTTCTTTTCTGGCCTGTTGTTCCATCATACTTCATATGCCTTTCTCTTCTTTCTGCTCCTCTTATCCTTTCTCTGTCAATATTTCTTAGTGCTCGTACAGTGTTCACCCCAGCTGTAAATCCTAATGCCTTCAGAACTTCACGCTTCACACTGTTCCCTCGGTTGTAGGTTGCTATTGCATCATAAATGCCAAAGTGCAGTGTTTTTATGCTTACAAACACCCTTTAAGGAACCACTTTCCAAATCAAATTGTTTACGCTCTCATTAGGATTCTGCGTCTTTCCGTGTAGACATTTGTGTAACAATTCTGGCTGTGCCAAGTCATGAAAAATTGGTTTTATTGTTCCCTCCTGATTCTTGTACATACTGCATATTACCCGCTTGTCACAAGAAGTATAATACTACCAACAACAGGCGCAACACTGAACTAATTCGAAATGGTAAACAGCAAAGAGACGATGTTCCGCGCTCTTATTCATTGTAGTATCGCAACTTGGTATTAGTGTTAATTTTCTTTTCCCTACGTTCTTCCTCTTCTTATATACACGGTTACTAAAACGTGGCATCGTAACCAGAACAAAAGTGTACGACAATATTAAATGGAGCAAGATGTTCGAAATTCTGAGGAAAATAGGAGTAAGCCGTAAGGAAATACGGGTAATCTTTGTCACAGAAAACAATGTAGCCAACCCTTGCACACTCGCTGTATGCGTAACATAGGCGCTGTATGCGTAACAGGCCGAGAAAATCCCAAGCAGTTCGCCAGGACGTCACGAGAGGGTGTTAGATGCATTCAGCGGCCGCCCATTTCCTCTGCAGGCGTGGGGGAAAATGGTAATAACTCCACTTCTAGGGCGAGTAGAACAATAATTCAAAGTTTACATTAAAGAGGAATGTTCCAATTAATTTTCGGTAGCAAAAAAAATCGTAATTTTTTTGGATTTGACCACCTCCGGCTCCCCTTAAGTACAAGACAAACGAATGGTAATAACATAATTGTAGTACCTGAGTGCGTTGCCTGAAACTCCTGCAAACGTAAAGCCGATGAAACTTCCTGGCAGTTTAAAACTGTGTGCCCGACCGAGACTCGAACTCGGGACCTTTGCCTTTCGCGGGCAAGTGCTCTACCAACTGAGCTACCGAAGCACGATTCACGCCCGGTACTCACAGCTTTACTTCTGCCAGTACCTCGTCTCCTACCTTCCAAACTTTACAGAAGCTCTTCTGCGAACCTTGCAGAACTAGCACTCCTGAAAGAAAGGATATTGCGGAGACATGGCTTAGCCACAGCCTGGGGGATGTTTCCAGAATGATATTTTCACTCTGCAGCGGAGTGTGCGCTGATATGAAACTTCCTGGCAGATTAAAACTGTGTGCCCGACCGAGACTCGAACTCGGGACCTTTGCCTTTCGCGGGCAAGTGCTCTACCAACTGAGCTACCGAAGCACGATTCACGCCCGGTACTCACAGCTTTACTTCTGCCAGTACCTAGTCTCCTACCTTCCAAACTTTACAGAAGCTCTCCTGCGAACCTTGCAGAACTAGCACTCCTGAAAGAAAGGATATTGCGGAGACATGGCTTAGCCACAGCCTGGGGGATGTTTCCAGAATGATATTTTCACTCTGCAGCGGAGTGTGCGCTGATATGAAACTTCCTGGCAGATTAAAACTGTGTGCCCGACCGAGACTCGAACTCGGGACCTTTGCCTATCGCGGGCAAGTGCTCTACCAACTGAGCTACCGAAGCACGATTCACGCCCGGTACTCACAGCTTTACTTCTGCCAGTACCTCGTCTCCTACCTTCCAAACTTTACAGAAGCTCTCCTGCGAACCTTGCAGAACTAGCACTCCTGAAAGAAAGGATACTGCGGAGAGCACTTGCCCGCGAAAGGCAAAGGTCCCGAGTTCGAGTCTCGGTCGGGCACACAGTTTTAATCTGCCAGGAAGTTTCATATCAGCGCACACTCCGCTGCAGAGTGAAAATATCATTCTGGAAACATCCCCCAGGCTGTGGCTAAGCCATGTCTCCGCAATATCCTTTCTTTCAGGAGTGCTAGTTCTGCAAGGTTCGCAGGAGAGCTTCTGTAAAGTTTGGAAGGTAGGAGACGAGGTACTGGCAGAAGTAAAGCTGTGAGTACCGGGCGTGAATCGTGCTTCGGTAGCTCAGTTGGTAGAGCACTTGCCCGCGAAAGGCAAAGGTCCCGAGTTCGAGTCTCGGTCGGGCACACAGTTTTAATCTGCCAGGAAGTTTCATATCAGCGCACACTCCGCTGCAGAGTGAAAATATCATTCCGTAAAGCCGATGGTTCAAGTCTCACTAGCAGCCAGTTCTTTTTACTTTTATTAGAGTTCTACATTTATTATCCAATGAGAAAGTTAATTAAAGAAATGGAATCATAATATTTTAAAATGAAAGTATAATATTCGCGTTTTAATTAATGACTGCACGAAAGCATGGGTATTTAAAATAAGTTAAAATTTGTTAGGAAAATGCGCAACATCAAGCAGGAAATAAAACGGTACTTCTATATTTCCAGAGATGGAACTGTGTTACAGAAGTGTGTAATTTTCTCATTCAACAATCAGATATTTCGCGTGTCTGCATCAAATTTTAATCAATCCGTATGCAGTTAGTAGTTAAAAAGGAAAAGATACTATTTTTATTTAAAAAGTGAGGTTCAATATTTGTCAATTAACGTTTCCTTTTGATAATAAATATCAAATTTAAATAAAAGTAAAAACAAGTGGCTACTAGTGTGATTTCAAGCAGTGGCTTCACGACTGCAACACTTTCATGCTGCAGGCGATAGTGTTAAAATTTTTTAAAATGTTTTGTACTTAACTAAATGTTGTCTTGACCTGCTCTTTCACGACATATGTCTCCAGTCGAGCGCATATTGGGTATCATCGGACGTCAGCTCCAGCATCATCCACATCCAGCATTGACCGTTCCTGTACTGACCGACCATGCGCAACAGACATGGAATTCCATCCCAAAAAGTTTCATCGGCCCCTGCACAAAGCAAAGCATGCACGTTTGCATGCTTATAGTCAATATTCTGGCGGCTACACCGGTTATTAATGTATCAGCGTTTCACATTTGCGATGGGTTGTATAGTGCTTACATTAAGTTGTCATCTTGCAATGCTAAACACTTACATATGTTGTCTAAACAAATGTATTCCCGAATTTTTATTACCCTACGATAATTAGTTCAGTGTTGCGATTTTTTGTGCGTAGGTTTAGTAACCAACTATAGTATGTTTCTTTTATCTGTCAACAAGCCATTAACGCTGACTTTTACCTGCATCTATACTCAGCAAACTACTGTGAAGTACACGGCAGAGGGTTCTTCCAACTGCAGCACTCATTAGGGCTTCGTTCTGTTGCATTCGCACGCAGAGCGCTAGAAGAATATTTTACTAAATACGTCTGTGCCTGCTGTAATTACTCTGATCTTGCCTAAATCGGGACGGAGGATGCACATAGCAGTGAAAACTTACACGTCGCTCTGCAACTACAATGGATGGGAAATGCTCGACGTTTGGACGAATTCGACTGTCATTACGAAGGCAAGTGCAACAACAGACTGCAATAAAAATATTAGAATAATAATTCACTCGACATCGTGTGAACCCTTCATTGAGTTTACATGATGGTCCCGTCACCTTCCGTCACAGAATAAGTTCCAGGCATATGATGAGAAAAGACATGGTTGCGGACGCTACAACATGGGAAATAACAGAGAAATCAACATTCCTAGTTCTTTAACATAATTTTCGGGTGTTGTGAAATACGAAGTTCGTAACCCGGCTTATATATCGATACTTGTCAGAACAGAGCAGCACGTGGATTGAAAACGGACTGAGCCAGGAATGAAAGCTACTGAGAAACGAATCAACCGGTGATGAGTGCTTACCTCGAAATATGCCTAGGAACTCCAAATGAAAAAAGTAAAGAAAACGACCGTTTTACAGATGATTTTGTATGTGTTATATCGTTCATTTCACATCGTTCTTCAGTTCGATGTCTGGTTTGGTGAAGCTATCAACGCTACTCTATCCTATGATAGTTTCTTCAATTCTGCATACCTATATCTCTGCATGCCTGTATCTCATTGAATTGATGCGTGCTGTGTTCAACACTTGATCTGATCTCTCCCCCCCCCCCCCCCCCTCCCACGGGCTGCCCTGTCCGTTTCCCCCTTCCTACCACTAAACGTTACAAAAATAACGATTCACTGACGTCTCAGGATGTGTCATATCAACTTATCTCTTCATTTAATCGGGTTGTGCAATAAATTTCTTTTCTTTACAATTAGATTTAGCACCTCCTCACTAGTTATTCAATCTACCCATCTAATCCCTAGTATTCTTACGTGACACAATAAGTCAAAAGCTTCTGTTCTCTTCTCGTCTCATCTATGTATCACCCACGTCCCAGAGTGAAAAGACGTCGTTGCAAACTGTGACTGGAATTTTATACTTTACTTCTATAAATAAAAGCTGAAAAAATGCTACGACCACTAAATTCTAGAGCACTATATGACATCAAAAAAACGGAACGTTGCACAGGTCACATCAATATTCAAGAAAGATTGTGGGAGTAATCCACTAAATTACAGGCCCATATCATTAACGTCGATATGCAGCGGGATTTTGGAACATACATTGTGTTCAAACATTATGAATACCTCGAAGAGAACGGTCTATCGTCACACAGTCGACACGGATTGAGAAAGCATCGTTCTTGTGAAACACTACTAACTCTTTACTCACGCGAAGTGTTGAGTGTTATTGCCAAGTGATTTCAAATTGTTTCCGTATTTCTGGGTTTCCAAAAAAGGTTTTTGACACTGCAACACACAAGCGGCTTGTAGTGAAATTGTGTGCTTATGAAATATCGTCTCAGTTACGTGACTGGATTCATGATTTCCTGTCAGAGAGGTCACAGTTCGTAGTAACCGACGGAAAGTCATCGAGTAAAACAGAAGTGATTTCTGGCGTTCCCCAAGACAGTTGTAGGCGCTTTACTGTGCCTTATCTACATAAAAGACTCTTTGGTGTGACGTCATAAGCGAGTGACTGCGTGTGAGATCGCTCTCTAAGTTTTCATATATTTTTAGGTTTCAGATACATATTTTAATGGTTTTTGTGATAATAGTTACTATATAAGTGACGTATTAGTGGTTTCTTCATTCACCTCTGCCTTTCTTGTGTTGTGACCTGATATTTGTGAGTGTTTCGTATCGAGCAACTTAACCTCTTGCCTGTGTTTACATTCCGCTCTGACCAGTTGCAACTGTAGCGGCGCATCGAAAGCTAAGTCCTAATTAATTGTTTGTGTATAGTGGTTTATTTAGGAACTTTAGTAGTCTTCAACCGATGTTCTTGGTGTTTTCTGGTGAAACAATTTCAGAAGAACCTTTTGGGAACTGTTTTCAGCTTCGTTACTGTCATTAGACGTTTGATTCTCTTTCTGTATTAGTCTTTTGTTGTTTATTAATACTGTTAATAATAGTAGTTGCTTCCCTTGTAGAGTAAGTTTGTGATTATTGTAGTCAGGTTTTTAACATCTTCTTATTGTAGTAGTGGAACTTAGAAAAAGTAAAATTTTACCATGAGTGAGAAGTGTGGGCTTTGCCGTAGGTTCGTGAGTAGTGGATTGCGGCGTGAGACTGGTTCAAAGTATTTTCACTGGGGGGAATGCAGTGGGGAGGCCAGTGGGCATTCTGGTGAGATCCTCTCCTGGAACTGCAGGTTATGTAACAAGAGTAAGTTGATAGAGGAGCAGGAGCGTAAGATCTGTGCCCTTCAGGTGCAGTTGAAAAACGCACAGGAGGAGCTAGATAGGATGAGGAGGGAGAAGGGGGTTGGGGAATGGGAGCTGGCTGTTGGCAAGAGATCTGCTAGGAGAAGATGATTTTCAGATAGTTTTACTATTGGTGTTTACAATAGATATGACCAACTGTCAGAGTCTAGTGGAGAGGAATCTCTAGTAGCTGTAGATGTAGGAAGTATGCAGCAGACCTCAGTAGTTACTGTGCCTAGAACAGTTGCAAAATCGAAGAGGAAGAAGGTTCTGCTGTTAGGTAGTTCTCATGGCAGGTTTGTAGGCCAGCAGTTGCAGGAAGTGCTGGGGAGTGAGTACCAGGTCACCAGCATTGTGAAGCCTAGTGCAGGGTTGGCTCAGGTGACTGTTAACATAGGGGGGTTATGTAGGGATTTTACTAAAGAGGATCAGGTAGTGATTGTGGATGGGGCTGGTAATAGTATTGGTAGGGATGGGGAGTATAACTTAGATGGTGACCTGGAAAAGATAGCCACTCAGACTGGCAACACGAATGTGCATTTCGTGGAACTGTTTCAGCGTCACGATCTGCCTCATCTTAATACAGCCGTCAGGCGTAATAACATGTGACTTGGGGGTGCGCTGATGACAGAAAGCGTGGGTCACATTTCAGTAATGTCGGTGGAGTCTATCAGCAGGACGGGTTTCACTAGACATGGCCTGCACCTCAACAGGTACGGGAAGGGGAGGTTGGCAAAGCTTATAGGTGACAGCATAGGTGGGGTTGGTGGGATCACTCATGGGAAAATTCCTGCAGTAGTGGGTGTTAGAGCTGCACCTTTTTTAGACTGAAGTCAGCTGATAGGTATTCCTGCTTAAGGGAAGTCTCTCTAACAAGTGAATCACTTTTGACAAAGCTTAGGTATCTGAGTAATGAGGGAATTAGTATATTTCACCAAAATATACAAGGTATTAGAGATAAAGTTAGTGAACTGCTTATAGATGTTGACTCTGAAATTATTGGTATATCTGGACACTTCTTAAATAAGGAGATAATTCAGAGGCTTCCTTTACCAGGATACAGGTTGGCTGGCAGCTTTTCGAGGAGCTCTTTGCGGTGTGGGGGAGTAGCCATGTATGTGAAAAAACGGCATCCCATTTGAATCAATTGATATTTCAAAGTACTGCACTTAAAAGGTGTTTGAATGTTGTGCAGGTGTGGTTAAATTTAACGGAGCTAAACTTCTAACTGTTGTTATTTATAGATCCCCAGACTCCGATTTCACAACATTTTTTTTAAAGCTAGAGGAGGTTCTTCGCTCACTTTATAGGAAATACAAAAAGTTAGTTATACGTGGTGACTTCAATATTAATTGTATAAGTGATTGTGCAAGGAAGAGGATGCTGGTAGATCTCTTTAATTCATATAATCTTATGCAAACCGTATTCTTTCCAACGAGAGTGCAAGGGAACAGTAGAACAACCATAGAAAACATATTTGTTCATTTCTCATTACTAGAAGGGCATTCTGTTAGCAAAAAGGTGAATGGCCTTTCAGATCATGATGCACAAATTTTAACTTTAAAAGATTTTTGTGCTGCAACACGTGTTAAATATAGTCATCAGCTGTTCAGGAAAGCTGATCCAGTTGCTGTAGAGACCTTTGTAAACCTTATAAAGGAACAAGAGTGGCAAGATGTTTATAGCGCTGATACAGTAGACGATAAATATAATGCTTTTCTCAAGACTTTTCTCATGCTCTTTGATAGTTGCTTTCCGTTAGAACGTTTAAAGCAGGGTACTAGCACAAACAGGCAGCCTGGGTGGCTGACTAGAGGGATAAGAATATCTTGTAGAACAAAGTGGCAATTATATCAAAACGTTAGAAACAGTCAAAATCTAAATGCAGCAGCCCATTACAAACAGTATTGTAAGGTGCTTAAAAATGTTATTAGGAAGGCAAAAAGTATGTGGTATGCAGATAGAATAGCTAAGTCTCAGGATAAAATTAAAACCATATGGTCAGTCGTAAAGGAAGTTACTGGTCTGCAGAGACAGGTCGAGGATATAGAATCAGTGCGTAGTGGGAATGTTCGTGTTATTGATAAGTCGCATATATGTACAGTATTTAATAATCACTTTCTGAATATAGCAGGTGAACGAAATAGAAACCTAGCCCCAACAGGGAATCATATAGCGCTCTTAGAAAAAAGTGTTCCGAGACTGTTACCTGAAATGCTCCTCCATGATACTGACAAGAGGGAGATTGAGTTAATAATTAAATCACTGAAGACCAAGAACTCTCATGGATATGACGGGGTATCTAGCAGAATACTGAAGTATTGTTCTACGTATGTTAGCCCAGTTCTCAGCCATATCTGTAACTTTTCCTTTAGGAGTGGTCGGTTTCCTGACCGATTAAAGTACTCGGTAGTGAAGCCACTTTATAAAAAGGGAGACATTGATAATGTTGACAATTTTAGACCTATTTCTATGCCATCGGTGTTTGCTAAAGTTATCGAGAAGGTTGTATATACAAGGTTACTGGAGCATTTAAATTCACATAATTTGCTGTCAAATGTTCAGTTTGGTTTTAGAAATGGTTTAACAACTGAAAATGCTATATTCTCTTTTCTCTGTGAGGTTTTGGACGGATTAAATAAAAGGTTGCGAACGCTAGGTGTTTTCTTTGATTTAACGAAGGCATTTGACTGTGTTGACCACAAAATATTACTGCAGAAGTTGGACCATTATGGAGTAAGGGGAGTAGCTTACAATTGGTTCGCCTCTTACTTTAAGAACAGAAAGCAGAGGGTAATTCTCCGCAATATTGAGAGTGGTAGTGATGTTCAGTCCTAATGGGGCACTGTTAACTGGGGCGTTCCCCAAGGGTCGGTGCTGGGGCCACTGCTGTTTCTTATTTATATAAATGATATGCCTTCTAGTATTACAGGTGATTCAAAAATATTTCTGTTTGCTGATGACACCAGCTTGTTAGTGAAGGATCTTGTGTGTAATATTGAAACAGTAACAAATAATGTAGTTCATGAAATAAGTTCGTGGCTTGTGGAAAATAATTTGATGCTAAATCACAGTAAGACTCAGTTTTTTACAGTTTCTAACCCTCAATTCAACAAGAACCGATATTTTGATCAGACAGAATAGGCATATTATAAGCGAGACGGAACAGTTCAAGTTCCTAGGCGTTCCGATAGATAGCTGTTGTGGAAAGACCATGTCCAGGATCTTGTTCAGAAGCTATATGCTGCTTTATTTACCATTAGAACAGTATCTGAAATAAGTGACACTTCAACACGAAAAGTAGTCTACTTCGCATATTTTCATACGCTTATGTCGTATGGTATTATTTTTTGGGGTAATTCTTCTGATTCAGAAAGGGTATTTTTGGCTCAAAAACGGGCTGTTCGAGCTATAAGTGGTGTAAGTTCGAGAACCTCTTGTCCACCCCTATTCAAAAATCTGGGAATTCTGACATTGCCCTCACAATATATATTTTCTTTAATGTCGTTTGTTGTTAGCAATATTAGCCTATTCCCAAGAGTTAGCAGCTTTCACTCAGTTAATACTAGGCAGAAATCAAATCTGCGTGTAGACTGCACTTCCTTGACTCTTGTGCAGAAAAGAGTGCAGTGTTCTGCTGCATCCATTTTCAATAAGCTACCACAAGAACTCAAAAATCTTAGCAGTAGCCCAAACTCTTTTAAGTCTAAACTGGAGAGTTTCCTCATGGCTCACTCCATCTATTCTGTCGATGAACTCCTGGAAGAGCTAAAAAATTAAGCAAATTCCAGTGTTACATTGTTGATTTTCTTCATTTAAACTTACGACTTGTCACCTGAATATGTTTTTTTATATTTCATTTTATCTGTTTCTAATATCGTGTTATAATTTCATGTATTGACTCGTTCCATGACCATTGAGACTTCTCCTTAATTTGGTCCCACGGAACAATAAATAAATAAAAACGATTTAGGAGACAATGTGAGTAGCTGTCATTAGTTGTTTGCAGATGATTCTGTCGTTCATCGTCTAGTAAAGTCGTCAGAAGATCAAAAAAATTGTAAAACGATTTAGAAAAGATATCTCAATGGTGCGAAAATTGGCAGTTGACCATAAATAATGAAAAGTGTGAGGTCATATACATCAGTGCTAAAAGGAGTCCGTTAAACTTCGGTTACACGATAAATCAGTCTAATTTAAAGGCCGTAAATTCAACTAAATACCTAGGAATTACAGTTACGAGCAATTTAAATTGGGAAGAACATATAGAAAATGTTTTGGGGAAGAGCAGACCAAAGACTACGTTTTATTGGCAGAACACTTAGAAGATGCAACAGATCTACGAAAGAGACTGCCTACATTACGCTTGTCCGTCCTCTTTTGGAGTACTGCTCCGCGGTATGGTATCCTTTCCACATAGGATTAACGGAGTACATAGAGAAAGCTCAAAGAAGAGCAGCATGTTTTGTATTATCACGAATAGGGTAGAGAGTGTCACGGACATGGTAAAGGATTTGGGATGGACACCCTGAAAACAAAGGCATGTTTCGTTGCGGCGCAATCTTCTCACGAGATGTCGATCACCAACTTTCTCATCCTATTGCTAAAATACTTTGTTGACTCCGACCTACATAGCGAGAAACGGTCATCATAGTAATATAACGGAAATCATAGCTCGCACGAAAAGATATAGGAGTTCGTTTTTTCCGCGCGTTGTTCGAGAGTGTGTAACACTTATATCGGTTAGAAGTAGGTTTACATTATGTAACTGTTCATACGCAATTTATGATGTGTGTTTTTTGCATTGTTTAAATTCCTTGACCTATGGCAAGAAAGTTAGAGTTTTGTAATGTATATATTAAAAAAACAAAAGAATATGTTGAAATGGTAAATTATTATAGTATGAATTATAAAAAGAAAAGTCAGGCTTAGGACACTTGTATTTGTAACATATAAACGCTGTAGAGAAGTCTCTCCGCAACGGGTGGCCCAAATGTAAAAGGTCGGTTTGACGGTCGAACTGAGCAGCTCCTTTGTGTGAACGGCACGCAGTATTTGGCTTCGACGGTGCTAAGGGAGGCAATTGGAAGCTGCATAATAAGGGCTTTGCGTCGGATTTGGATCTGGCTATTATTTGGTATTCACGGCATAATGGAATGGCTCTAATATCGTGAAATTCCGACGTCAAGATAGAGCATTCGTACATCAAGAGCCGTGAGCACAGTTAGCTGCCATGTCGCCTGCCACCAATCCTCGCCACTGCTTCACAAACTTCATACATTGAGTTAAGTAATGTATATGGGCATGGACCAGATAATTTGTGAGTTGTTTCAATAAGAATCACTTAAAACATAAATGTGTGGCCGGAACCATATTTTCAGTCCTGATCACGAGCCTACGCAGGGTCCTCACATATGTGCTACTAAAACCGAGTATCCTGATTTAAAAGAACAATTCTTGCATTTATGTGTTTAAAAGTGATTTTTTGTCAAAAGTAAAAGGAGTAGTAAAAATTAAAGCTAAAACCACGAAAGTGAAGTTGGATAGGCTTTTGCTGAAGTAGCCTCAGTTTATTATAAAATATAGTTTTGTACCATTACAGTGCAAGATTGTGTAAGTATTATTGCAAAGAATACCTGCTTCACAGGTAATTAAAGTTCAAGTACAAATAAATCTTTAATGAACAGATTTACGATAGTATTGTTAGAAGAAAAATAATGAGCAGTTTTCAAGAAGGTGTATGTTTGGAACACATCATGAAAGGTTCCTTTTTTGAAGTTAATTAAACCCATGTTGTATTTTATTGTCTTGCAAAGTAATTTAGGAACTTCTCCAAGTGAATGAATGATTAGCTTTTAGAGTTAGGCTTAAATATTGTAATAATCCAAGAGCGTTGACTAGTGAAACTATACTAGTTTATGGGTCCCCATCATATTCTCCATCTATTAGGAAAAAATTGAACTATTACTGTTGTTAAGGAAAACTGATACATGTAGAGGAGCATAAACAGTGTATTTATGATGTTTTCATCTTTATTTGTGTTTGTCTTATCAGTGAAGATAGAAGCGCCTCCTGCCCAAATTTAGTTCTGCACTTCACGCAATGACAGTTTAGTATCTGATTAAGTAATGTTCTTGAGTGTGGTTGTCATTAGTATGATTTCGGTGCAAATTTGCTCCCCATAATTTACTGGTGTGTGTGTGTTATTGGTAACTGCTGCTACACCCAGTACAGAGTGCACTGTGTCAGTTTGTATCCTGTTCGCTATTCAAAAATGAGTCTCAACCAAAGCAAATTCAATAACCAATATTCAATTTTCTCAAATATATGTTTCCAAATTAATGTGCCTAATTGGACTGGCGAGCGTTCATTTTTCTCTTTCAATATGATTTTACCGCTTTCGTTAACTCCCAAGATTAAAGCCCGTTTGGTTTTTCTGTTATTTCACCAAATTCAAAATTATAGTCCGATACCCTTGTCCATTAGACACACAAGCGGTCGAACTTTAAAATCCTGTCAGATGGTAACATTTGCGTGTTTCACGGTACGTTAGAGTATTATATGTGCCTTTCCCGTGACACGACTGAAAGTTAAGTTATTAGGGAACAGCGAGAATGATATACGTTAGTGTTATAAGTGGAATAATGAGAATTATTGGGAAGGTGGCTCGATGAATTCCCTGCCACGCACTTGAATGCGATTTGTAGAGGATCCATGTATATGTACATGTAGATGTAGATAAACTAAACTGATTATCCCATTACATGGTTTCAGTAACCAAAAAGAACTTAAATGTGGCATGAACGTAAAGGCTTCCATGAACAATTTCAGTTTCATTAACTTCCTTCGTAACATACACTATTTAGTAACACACCAAAATAACCGACGTTTCGACTATTTTCTAGCGACATCTCTGAGGCTTGTAATACTTTATATCACAGCTACAGCCGGAGGGAATATTTCCTCTCCATTCAGAACAACTCTTTTCCTTTGTCCTAAAAAATTAATTCTTATCTCATAACCAAAGCGTACCCGCTGCTCGCCATAGTGCGTCCCTTAACCAAAAGGTCAGGTGAACTTCTTATTATTTAGTCTAAAAAATTCTTACATCCGAGGCTATTAAATATTTGAGGCGACTTATTAGTGTACATTTACTAGATCTACATCAACGTATAAGACGTTCATACTCACAAATAACTCTTGTTGTGCACACCAGACGTCAGTAGCCTGCAGTGGCCGTTCGGATAGCCGAAACACTGAATATTATGTCAGTGTACATTACACATTAAATATGATTACTCTGTTTATTAATTAATAACATTATGTTATATTAAGCAAACAATAGTAAACCAAGAGAGAGGCTTATCTCGATAATACCTACAACTGAGCAATACTTTGAATTAAAAGAATAAATTTTAAAAACCGAAATCACAACTGATATTAGTTTAAATTAAACGAATAGATACTAAATTGATTAGACCTAACATCGGTTTTCATTAATATAAACAAACTCTAATAGAAAAAATTAATTTCTGGCTTTAAACTCATCCTTGACACTTTGATAGATCACCTTGAAGATCAACGAAACTGAAATTCCATTCTTCTCTCTTGGGAAGTAAATTTGGTAACGACTTCTTCAAAGAAATTTTCCTTCTTCCTGATATCCCCTAGAAAGTGAGTATCAACTGAAATAGTTCCAGGGTGAGACAGTCTCTCTCTTATCCAGCAGAATTCCGAGAGTAGCTTTTGACTCTCTTCAGCACTGAAAACCACGTTTCTACTGAAGGCGTACTCACAGGAACTGTACACGGTAATGATGCTAACATATTAAACTGCCGTTAACTTTTGTTTGGCATTTAATTAGTGCTCAATAGTTTTGCAAGTTCACTCATGGTTATATTTCTAAACTCTTCACCACTGTACACTATAGTCAGCTCATTTTTTCAGGCGAATGGCTTCGAAGAACTTTCCACATGCATCTAAGAGACTCGGGAAGTAGCTTTTGATGAACTGGTTAGAAAAATGTCCATAGTTCCATGTGAAAGTAAATTTAAAAATTTCCTTAAGAATAACCTTGAAATCTTAAATCCAACTGGCTGTTAATGTTATCAAACATTTCGCAATAGATGCGTTTACAGTTGATATCTTTTCTCTTAGAAAGTTCTCTTGCTTGAAACACGGTTGCTTGGAAAACTTGTTCACAGTCGTCACGTAGAGCTGCGATGGTGCGGCGAATTTCTTGAATTTTCTATTCGTAGTACAAAGCGTCACTTGCTTGGTTCTGAAGGATGTTGTATAACACATCGGTGAAGGCAAATATTTTGTCGAATGCGTTCAAGATAAAAACAAATTTGAAATCTTCTAAAAGTGCCAAAAAAGTCATCAATAGATGCTAAACCATCAAAATCTGTTTCTTGAGGATGTTCTAGTATAGCACTAAACACATGTGCACAATTCCACATCTGCACAGTGTTTGCCAATCTTGATGAGTCGGACGCCCTCAAGGACCGTGTTCAGTATCACCTGGGCATAATAAGCACATAGTGAGATTTGTAGTGTTAGTGATTGACTTGTTACAGTCATTAAGAGCAGATGGCGCTAAGAAAGCATCTCTGTGTGCAGTATGTTTTGACTCTGCAGACAGTAAATGCGCAGAGTTTAGAGTGAACAGTGGTTGCGACATTCATTCTAGGGTAAAATCGTGCCACATCGACGAACACGAAATCACGTTGAATAGCTGCACCCATTTGAACGGGGCAACACCGTGGGCCTCCTGGAAGCTGGATGGACTTATCGACTGATTGCTGCACATGATGGGCGCAGTGTATTGGTGGTGTGTCAGTGGTTCCAGCAATGGTCTGTGGAACGTTCCCAAACCTGTAGACAAAGTTCTCGACGTCTGTGTAGTACATGCCCAAGTCAAGATCGACGTATTATGCGAGTAGCGATGGCCGATCGAACTTCTTCAAGTGACGCAATCCGGGCACATGGAACACCTGCTGTGTCACCAGGGACAACTGGGAACCGTTTGCTTGCAGCTAAGATCACGTGTGCCGCTGAACATGCTACCACTGACTCTACGACACCGCCAAAAAAGAGTCGCTTGGAGAGTGGAATTTTCCTAGGTTATCGTTAGTAGTGGGAAGAGGTTCAAACTGTATGCGAGTGATGGACATACACGTGTATGATGTAGACCTGGTGAAGTGCCTATCCCGGACTGTATTCCAAGACACGCAGGTCCCAGGCTTCATAGAGGCGATGACAATCAGTTACAACTCGCTGTAACATTTGGTGTTTTCGCAGGGTAAAGTAACCAGTGTCCGCTGCATTGCCCAGGCTGTTATCTTCGTACTACTGCCATTTCTTCGATAGAAAGATGATGTGCTTTTTCAGCTGGACGATGCACGTCCACTTACGGCTGCTGGAACCCAAACCTGCTC
This sequence comes from Schistocerca serialis cubense, assembly GCF_023864345.2. Classification (NCBI taxonomy): domain Eukaryota; kingdom Metazoa; phylum Arthropoda; class Insecta; order Orthoptera; family Acrididae; genus Schistocerca; species Schistocerca serialis. Next base: position 1,194,416,395 of record NC_064638.1, read on the forward strand.
ATTGTAGTGTAAAACAACTGCAAGATCATCAGGTCTCTCGCCAAATGAACACTTACGGGACGTGATAAAGTGGTAACTTACACGTTCTTCAAGGCCTGGCAAGAACCATTGTCGAATTGCACCAAAAGGCGCAAGATGCTTGGGACAATCTATCGCAGGGTGCCATTCGGTACTTTTATGATCATTTGCATGCGAGAATATACGCCTGCGTTCCGCTTTGTATTGATGGAACTGTTCGTGCTCTTCTTAGTGTGACATATGTATTTCATTGTTTACCATATATTCCTACAACGTTGAGCTACCTGTCAGCTCACTTGTCAATAAAATGACTTTGTTCTTGAGGGTGCAGCATCTTTTTCCGGCAGTTTATTTTACATTGCTAAGGGCCATGCCGCAGTGGTAACACCGGGTCCCGGCAGATCACCGAAGTTAAACACTGTCGAGCTGGCCTAGCACCTGAGTGGGTGACCATCCGGTCTACCGAGCGCTGTTGGCAAGTGGGGTGCACTCAGCCCTTGTGAGGCAAACTGAGGAGCTACTTGACTGAGAAGTAGCGGCTCCGGTCTCGCAAACTGACATACAGCCGGGAGAGCGGTGTGCTGACCACATGTCCCTCCACATCCGCAACCAGTGACGCCTGCGGGCTGAGAATGACACGGCGACCGGTCGGTATCATTGGGCCTTTGTGTCTTGTTCGGACGGAAATTAGTTTATTTTACATTTTGGTATGTGAAAAACGAGATTTAGTACATAGGCATAAGGGTGAAAAATATCAGTACGACTCCGATTAATGCTAGAACCCCATTCGGATTTCCCGCCATAGTAGCTGCACAGTCAGTTTGTGCAATCAACTTTTCATTAGATCCGAATTCTGATAAGAAGTGCCAGATAAGTTCTGCAGAAGCCGGGGCTTGTTTTTCACTACTTATATCACAGAAATCCAAGAATCTTTCCTTCAGCTCCCCCTCATATACATTATGCATGGCAACAGAAAACTGTGCTTTATTTGCCGCCTCTGAAGTTTCTCCAACCTTGACGCTCTATAACTGTTAAAACGATAGAAACCTACGGCCTGTATTAGATAATTTTGAATTAGATTTAAAAACGGTAGACGTTTATACGTGCTCCTCTAAAACAGTGGCACCTTCTGTAGTGTACTTCAACAATCCCACACAATTTCCCTGAATCTGTTGTTTTATCGTGTCTTAGAAAGACCAATTCTTGTTCTACCAGAAGATACAATGCACTGATAAACCTTTTAAGGACGCCCCTTTTCCATCTTACTTTTTGACTGTGTGGAGATATTTCACTTTTAAACTGGTCAGTATGTGCAGTTTCTATTCTATTTTCGCCAGAGGCAGCTACAGCTAGAGGCGATCGTAGATGATTAACAGACAGTCCGTGCTCCGTTATCGACTTTAATAAATTTCTCAAATGCCGCTATCCACTTCTGATCCAACTAGTATTTCCATCCCTTCCAAATAATAGACAATACCAGCAAAACCCCACATTTTGGTCGACGCTACCGGCTAACCAGCCACAGTTGGTATACATACTACACTCAGAATGTATAGTGAACTACGCGTCTTTTGAACCAAGTTCGACAGTGTTGGTGTTGGCTGCGCAATCTTATGTCCTTTTTTCTGGGAAAACTGCGCAGTAACAGCTTGGGCAAAAGCTCTTTTATTACACAATATTGAACCCGGCAATGCTTCACAGTTGCTAAATGTCTACTGGAATTGGATATATACCCTCCTTCCCTTTCTCTCCCCTTTCTTCTTGTCTGTCTCCTTCTCACCCCTTCTTTCTGTCCAACCACTTCTCCTACTCCCTTTGTCTATCTCCTACTCTTCTCTTCCTCCATATCCTCGTGCTCCCCCTCTCTCTGTTCATCTCCTCTTTCTCTATGGTCATTACCTCCCCCCACACCCCCTCCCTCGTCTCTATCCGTCGCCCCTTTCCCCTCTCTCCGATCTTCAGCCTTGTTTGTTGTTATTGCAAATTCAGTTTCCTTTGTAGCATTCTTATTATAAGCCGACGAGCCATAAATACAACTTCCCTGTTTTCTGTGAAAACTGACTGCGAGGCAGAAAACAAAACAGCACATTGCTGTGTATAAGATTTTTGTTTAAAAATAAAATTGATGGCAAATAATGTGTATGGGAGAAACAGTTTGTCTAATGGCTTAAATGCACTGCTCTCGTTGTTAAAGCTGTCTGAGTGAATGAAAACAAAACCGCACATTTTCACAGCACAGCAAGTTCCTTCTCACACTCACTTTTAACAGAAAAGCTGTACACCGTCGTTAAAAAGAAAGCAAAAAGCGTTTATTAGAATACCGAGGAAAAAATTGAAGTAAACCGGTTAAGAACTTTTAGAAAATTTTGCTAATTACATTTTCCTTTTATATATTTTACATATTTTGATATACAAAATAAATGTAGCATTACATATATGATGGTGGTAGCAACGTTAAACAACTACTTGTGTTTATATAGCAGTATAGAAGATGTAGTTCTACGTTATAAACTGAAGTGCCAAAGAAACTGGTACACATACCTGATATCGTGCAGAGGCTCCGCGAGCACTCAGAAGTGCCGTAACACGACGTGGCATCGACTCAACTAATGTCTGAAGTAGTGCTGGAGGAAACTGACACCATGAATCCTGCAGGACTGTCCATAAATCCGTAAGAGTACGATGGAGTGGAGACCCCTTCTGAACAACACGTTGCAAGGCATCTCAGATATGTTCAATAATGTTCATGTCTGGGGAGTTTGGAGGTCAGCGGGAGTGTTTAAATTCAGAAGAGTGTTCCTGGAGCCACTATGTGCCAATCCTGTACGTGTGGGGTGTCGCATTGTCCTGCTGGAATTGCCCAAGTCTGTCGGAATGCACAATGGACATGAATGGATACAACTGATCAGACAGGATGCTTACGTGCGTGTCACCTGTCAGAGCGTATCTAGACGTATCAGGGGTCCAATATCACTCCTACTGCACATGCCGCACACCATTAATGAGCCTCCACCAGCTGGAACAGTCCCCTGCTGACATGCAGGATCCATGGATTCATGAGGCTGTCTCCATACTCGTACAAGTCCATCAGCTCGATACAATTTGAAACGAGACTCGTCCGACCAGGCAACATGTTTCCAGTCATCATCAGTCCCATGTCGGTGTTGACGGGCCCTGGCGAAGCGAAACGCTTTGTGCCGTGCAGTCATCGAGGGTACACGAGTAGGCCTTCGGCTCCGAAAGCCCACATCGATGATGTTTCGTTGACCGGTTCTCACGTTGACACTTGTTGATGGCCCAGCACTGAAACCTGCAGCAATTTGCGGAAGGATTGCATTTCTGTCACGTTGAACGATTCATTTCAGTCGTCGTTGGTCCTGTTCTTGCAGGATCTTTGTCCGGCTGCAGCAATGTAGGAGATTTGGTGTTTTACACGATTATTGATATTTACGAGACACTTGTACGGGAAAATCCACACTTAATCGCTACCTCGTAGATGCTGTGTCCCACCGCTCGTGGCCGCCTACAACACCACCTTCAAACTCACTGAAATCTTGATAACCTGCCATTGTAGCAGCAGTAACCGATCTAACAATAGCGCCAGACACATTTTGTCTTATGTAGGCGTTGCCGACCACAGCGCCGTATTTTGCCTTTTTACGTATCTCTGTATTTCAATGAGCATGCCTATACCAGTTTCTTTGACGCTTCAATGTGTTGCTACATACTACTTGAAATCTTCACTCTCCTTCATACAGATTAGGCAAATCCGTAAACTGAGCAAGAGAGTACCGTACCATTATTAATGCGGTCTGTGTGTGTATTATATGCCAGTCCTAGCTAGCAACGTTTCAGGAAGGAAAAAGTGCACACTGCCCATGAGCAATGGGGAACGTGCGCAAGTCTCTCGGTGTTCAGCTCACCTACACCAGTATCGCTTCGGCTCGGCTCACAGTGCTTTATCAATAATGTAACGTAATGAACTTATTAGTTCTGCATGTTTCGAAGAAATACAGTGGTTTTGTCTAGTTATTGTTGAATAACCGTGTGACAATATATTGTTACAGTTATTGTTACCGAAGCAGTGCTTCAGTTTCCAGAATGAGGTTTTCACTCTGCAGCGGAGTGTGCGCTGATATGAAACTTCCTGGCAGATTAAAACTGTGTGCCGGACCGAGACTCGAACTCGGGACCTTTGCCTTTCGCGGCAAGTGCTCTACCATCTAGGCTACCCAAGCACGACTCACGCCCAGTCCTCACAGCTTTGGAAGGTAGGAGACGAGATACTGGCAGAAGTAAATCTGCGAGGACGGGGCGTGAGTCATGCTTGGGTAGGTAGAGCACTAGCCTGCGAATGGCAAAAGTACCGTGTTCGAGTCTCGGTCCGGCACACAGTTTTAATCTGCCAGGAAGTTTCAGTGCTTCAGTTGCTTACCCTGAATTCACGGCACGTCCAGACGTCGACAGCTCTACACTACTGCCTAGCTACAGCTGACTGCAGGTAGTACATTCCCTACTTTTGTACTTGATCAGTAATTTACAAATATATTTACAAACATTAGTAATGCAACCAATTTGATGTACAACATAGCCTCTTTAAGGCAATTAATTAAGAATCGAGAAAGAAATGTTTCGCTGATGAGCTATTATTCATTTCCATTTTATTTTTATTTTGTGTACTTCGTCATTTCAGCTGCGTAGGCATTGTCATGTGTTTCATCTACCACGGTGACTATGTCATTAACATAATGGCATCAGTATATAACTTGGTACTGATTAGGCTTTAATATTTCTTCAAGTAATTTGTTTCCAAGACTGTCAAGGAAGATATTTACCGGTAAGCCAATTACGTGTTATCACATAGCGAGTCTATCCCGTCGACCGTAAAATTCTTCCTTTAACTTGAAATATTTGAACCTGTGATTACTCTTAAAATGTTTGAGATTTCTTGTGTTTTTGAATTATTTTGACAGTTTATTCCGATGGCGTATCGGTGCACATTGTTGTGATGTCAGATGATAGCAGTGTAGATGTGTCGGGTGTTTTGTCTTCGATTTTGTGAGTCTGATAACTGATGTTTTTCTAAGCTTCTTTGGTTTGTATAGGTGGAATGTTTATGTGTGAAACACGTTTTGTAATTGGTGCTTAAGTTCGTAGCGTTTTTCCATAAGCTTAATAAACACAACACATAGACATAACAGAGACTTTAGTTGTCAATAATATATTCTTCTTCTCTATTTACAACGGTGTGTCAACGGTGGGGTAACTTTTCAATTCCAGGACTGTAGAGAGCGTATGGTTTTGAGATGAGAACTCATCGAGCCACGTTCGGAGCGCATTTTCAAAAAATGGCTCTGAGCACTATGGGACATAACTTCTGAGGTCATCAGTCCCCTAGAACTTAGAACTACTTAAACGTATCTAACCTAAGGATATCACACACATCCATGCCCGAGGCAGGATTCGAACCTGCGACCGTAGCGGTCGCGCGGTTCCAGACTGCAGCGCCTAGAACCGCTCGGCCACCCCGGCCGGCTCAACCTCTGATTTTAGTGATTTTGACTTGTAACATGAGGCACCCATATGCCCGATTTTTGAACCTTACCCACTGCATACAAGTGTCGCACGATGGTGGAATGATCACAGTTCATCACATTTGCCAGTTCTCGAGTACACTGACATGGATCATCCAGGATTAATGCGTTCAAACGATCTTCATCAAACACCGAAAGTTTTCCTGAACGCGAAGAGTCACTAATGTCAAAACGGTCCTCCATAGTGAGAGAAGAAATTGCCTTGTCGTGCTCTTCCAATGGCATTATCCCCATAAACGGCGCAAATGTTTCTGGCCGACTCCGCTGCTGTCACCCCTCTATTAAACCCAAATAGAACATTCCTTAAATGTTCCAATCTCTCCACTTGGCAGTTCATTTTCTAGCGTCCACTGCTTCACTCACTATTTCCAAATGATAAAATGACAATGTGTAGACTCATATAGGAACAGTGAACTGTAAATGAAAAATGACGATCGATAAATAAACCCATAGCAACAGGAATACCAACATGCAAAACAGAAACGCTACCAACTTATGCACCAACCAAATATTTTCTGTATGCGCAGGAACAGCGCTTAAAATTCCAATATTGTAATTTGACTGTAAGCGTTTAAAACTTTTAAAGCCAGAATAAATTTAGAAGAGGGTTTGAAATTATGTCGGAAGTTTATTCGAAGTCGCTAACCGCTCCCATTATCCAATATGACTTCGGTCAATTTGCGCTCCGTTTTAAGAAAAACTAGTTTTCCTCGCGTCTTAATATTTAGGCCTCATTTCTGCTGAAGTGTGTAACGTACAGTGGTATAGTTTTGCAAATACATTCAGTGGCATATACGGTTAGTGTCTGAGAGACGTGCTGCGAATTGCATTGGTAGTAAAGAAGTAATAAAATAACACGCCATTTCTGATGTTTTACTGAATGAGCAGCGAAAATGTAGTAAGCGATAAACTTTTCCCTCTGATTAATTGCCTTCCGGAGTGGCCGAGCGGTTCTAGGCGCTACAGTCTGGAACCGCACTGCTGCTATTGTCGCAGGTTCGAATCCTGCCTCGGCCATGGATGTGTGTGAAGTCCTTAGGTTAGTTAGGTTTAAGTAGTTCTAAGTTCTAGGGGACTGATGACCTCAGAAGTTAAGTCCCATAGTGCTCAGAGCCATTTGAACCATTTTATGATTAATTTGTGAGCGTTGTCAGCGAGAGGAAGTTTCGAAAAGGTTTGAAATAATGTGTGTAGATTGTTGGAAGTCGCTAAGTGCTATCGTTCGCAAATACTAGATGAATATAATCAGGGTAATTCGAATGACATGAGTTATGCTGCCTCAAGACATAAAAACAGTTTCTAGCTTTAGACATTATTGTGTTTCTTGTTCATTTTCCATTCTGTATGGAACCACTGCATTTGATATTCAGAGTTACTGATTCATTGGTCGATGGCGACGACTGACACAGTTCCTATGAGCTTAGAGTTGAGGCTGGCTCTGCGATTCCATTAGGTGCATGTACGTAATTACTGTTCGCCCAGTTAAAAATTAAATGCAAACACACCAGAAAAAATAACATGACGTATTCCACTGCGTTTAAATTCTGCTCATTTCAGTCTACCATTCCCACATAAATTCGTCAACTTTTCATCTCAACAGTTAAATGAAATTAATTTGGATAAATAAACATCCGCTGCTTTCGAGTGCTGCGAGCGAAATTAGAAAATTCTGAAACGAGAAGTCCCGTTACTTCACAGGCGCGGGCCGAATATCCAGACTCGCGGCATCTTATTAACAGCATAACACAGACTAATAACGACATAACTTCGGTTTTGAAATTGATAAAATCTAATTTATCGTATGAAACATAGTAAGATGGTCTGCTTGGTGTCAGAAAATATTTGTCAATTTTGAGTGTTAGAAGGCTAATGCTTCACAGAGATATGATTGGCGTAGATATGAATGGGCAAGCGCAAAATGTTTTCTCGTAGTGTTCCCTCTATCATTAGATAGTACAGTTAACCGAAGTTTTGAAGTTCAAAGCTCAGATTTGGTGAACGATTCAGCTTTATTATTTCACTCTTCTTATCACTGCTGGTAGCAAGAAGGGTGTTAGGAAACTGTTGATCAGCTGCCTATCTCCACATCAAACATGGACTAAAAATTCTCAGTTTTGTTAGAAACTATCGAAATAAACCAAATTTTGTCAGTACAGACAACAGCTGAGCCAACGACATACATTAACCACGAACAGTTTTTTCTTTATTGTAGTTTATCCACCTAGCCCCATAAGGTGCGGGATAGGCAGTCAGTAGTACAATCAACCCGCTCTTCAGCCAAAGGTTTTATATATACACAACACGAAACCAATAAATTAAACGGTAAAATTTTCGCAAATGTGTTTAATAATTGTGAAAGCACGAATTTAAAGAAAGCTTTTTTACAAAAGAAACTTGATTTTCTTTGTTTCTTTTTAGTAAGTAAAACAGGAGAAAAGCAAAAGATAAAATAAAACAATTATAGTATATTAATAACTTGACTAGAACGTATTAATGCCCCACAATAATATTTATTAGTTCTTTGTGAACCTGCTTTCGGTTTCTTAAGCCACCATTAGATAGCTTAATGCTAAACAGCTAGCCACATATCTTTGTACAGCATTCTTTTGTACAGCTATGAATTCTCGTTGAAGTTCTGTGGACTATCTGTTTAGCATTAAGTTCTCTGACGATGGCTTAAGAAGCCGAAAGCCAGTTCATAATGAGCTAATAAATATTATTGTCGGACATTAATACCTTCTATTCAAGTTATTAATATGTCTATGTTCTTCCAAGAACCAACGGAATATCTCATAAATATTATCAAATAATAATGTATTTTAAGCAAATTATATAAACGGTAATCTAGAAAACGTCACACAGTACTTTCACTAAAAGTTAAAGGATCTGCATTAAAAAAATGGCTGTTTTTGAAGGTACTACAGTGTGGGTCTAAGTACAGTAGCTGGACAGTATCTATGCATAAGGAGTGGCTGTTGGGAAGACAGAAAGTCAAAGGAGTTTCAGGTTGTGGATAGGACTGCAGTATGAAGGGGGATAGGGGTAGAGAAAGACGGGGACGAAATGGAAAAGGGTGGAGTCCTGATGATGTGAGATAAGTGGTCCAGAGTTTTAAATGATAGGACCGATAAATAGCAGGACAGAGTTCATCGACTGGGAGAAGGTGGCGGTACTGTACACGCTGACGGTGGCTCCACAATGGTGTAGGCTTTCTTTAAATGGAATGGACCGTGTCCTCTGGATGTTTGGCTACTTGGAGGTTATTTGCAGCCATTGCTCCTAAACGATGGAATCTTTAGGGATGATAATCCACCATGTCACCGGGCCACAGTTATTCGCCACTGGTTCAAAGAACATTTTGGACAATTCCAGCGAGAGGCTTGGCCACCCAGATCGCCCGACATGAATCCCATCGAACATTCATGGGACATAATCGAGAGGTCCGCAATTATGGACTGCTATAGAGACAGGGTCTGCAGCTCGTGGTCTTGCGGTAGCGTTCTTGCTTCTTACGCACGGGGTCTCGGGTTCGATTCCCGGCGGGGTTACGGATTTTCTCTGCCTCGGGGTGACTGGGTGTTGTTGTGTTGTCTTCATCATCATCATCATTCATCCCCATTACGATCGGAGGAAGGCAATGGCAAACCACCTCCGCTACCACCTTGCCTAGTCGGCGGTGCGGGTCTCCCGCATTGTTCCCTACGCTCCTCGGAGTATGGGTCCTCATCATCATCATAGAGGCAGCCATGGATCCATATTTCTGCAGGGGACTTTCAACGACTTGTCGATTCCATGCCACGTCTAGCTGCTGCACTACGCTGGTAAAAGGAATTCCGACACGATATTACGAGGTGTCCCATGACTTTCGTCACCTCAGTGTAAAGAAACAATGGCAAAACTAAATCTGGGTGTGAACCTTCCTCCTCCAAAACGTGAATCATGTGTCGTAGCCACTGCGCATCTCGCTTAGCATGCGTCAGATGCCGTAACGGTTAAGTATGTCAGCATAAAGTCTATCGCGCTTCCATGCTACTCTCGTGAAGGTAATGGGGTGGACACCAAGTGATAAGGTCTGTCACGTACTAAGCCTCTGTAGTTATTTGTGTCATTTTTCATGGCAAATGCTCGCCGTAGGGACAGTTTTGAGAAGGTAAACCAGATGCTTGGGCGGATGGTATCACGGAAATGTCAGATTAAGGATACTTTGTTTCTTCTCTTTCAAAAAGCGTGTTGTTTAATATTTTTCGTAAATAGGCTATAAGTTTTTACGGATGTTTAGCTGGCGCCACCTCAGTGAGGTTAGCTGCAGGCACTGGCTGGTGATTTTGTTACTCCTGCCTGGCGGATAAAGGAGTTGCTCTTTAGAAGGGTAACTTTTCAGAGTTGTGAGTCTTGGTGTCGGTGTATGAAGCTGGCCAGTGGATGGACCAGTCAAGACTGGCTACTTACCTTTGGCTGCAGTTTGGTCAATCACTGTTAGTTGCTGCACGGAGTATGCGTCCTTAGGGCATCGGAGGGGGGAGGGAGTGAAGGCAAGAATTTTTTGCGACTTTATACGCGCCAGAAAAACTAAGTAATAAGAAAGTGGTATGAGAATAAATGAATATACATGCTCAGATTTTGTGTGATCTGTTGCTAAAACTTTTGGACCACCTGGAAGAAAGTAAATGACATCAGTTTTGCAAGTTGGGGTAAATGGAAGCGATATTGGAAAGTTGATAAAATAACCCTCTGTTCCATTTGCACGAGATGCAGCACAAGTCGGCTATTGCTATTACTTCCGCAAAAATTCTGTTTTGAATATAGAATAAAGAGCTGACGGAAATCATAAAAATACAATTTAAGGAAAAAAAAAGACGCACCGTGAAGGAATTATCCAAATGGGACGGAAATCGGCAGATGTGATGTACATTTACAGACAAAGAAAATTAGACGATTTATTGAAGAGAAAGAGCTTCGCAAATTGAGCAGGTCAATAACGCATTGGTCAATTTATGTCCCTTATTCAAGCAGTTATTCGGCTTGGCATTGATTGATGGTGTTTTTGGATGTCCTCCTGAGGGATATCATACCAAATTCTGCCCATTGGCACATTACATCGTGAAAATCCAAGGTGGTTGGAGGACCCTGCCTCCAAACTTTCACAATTGCGCAGAGATTATGTGATCTTGCTGGTCAACGTAGGGTTTGGCAAGCGCGAGGACAAGCAATACAAAATCTCACTGTGTGCGGTCTGGCAGTGTCTTTTTGAAATGTAAGCCCAGGATGGCTTGCCGTGAAGGGCACCAAAACAGGGTGTAGGTCATCACTCCTCGTTGTTGGGCCGTATGGCGGGCGAGTCAGATTGATATCCCACCAGTGTCCGGGGTGTCTCCAGAGACGTCTTCGCTGGTCACCAGGACTCATTTCGAAGCGGAATTCATTACTGAAGACAGTTCGACCCCAGTCTGTGAGATTCCGGCTTGAAGGCAGATCTGAAGACTTCCCTGAGAGCGATGGGATACCAACCTGACTGTCGCCCGCCATCCGGCCCGACAACCAAGAGTGATGGTCAACCCGACTGGTTGTCATCTTCGGCACCCTTACGGACAGCAGTCGACCAACGATATTCTACACCCCTTTCTGTTTCCCTTTATAGCAAACCTCCCGGGCTAAAATTTCAGCAGGATAATGCCCGCCCGCACACATCTAGAGTTTCTACTAATTTTCTTCATGCCTGCCAAACGTACTTTGGCCAGCAAGGTCTTCCTGATTGAGAATGTTTGGAGCGTTATGGGATGGATCCTACAACCAGATAGGGATTTTGACGATCTAACGCTCCAGATATACAGAGTGCGGCACGATATCCCTCAGGAGGACACCAAAAACTCTGCCAATAATTGCATGCATAGGGGACAGTCATGGACCAACGTGTTATTGACTTGCTCAATTTGTAAAGCTCTTACTCTGAAATAAATCATCCAGTTTTTCAGCAATTGTATTAATTTGTTTGTCTGTACATGAACAACACACCTACTGATTTTCGCCCCATTCGGATAATTCCTTCGTGGTTCTTTTTTCTTGTAATCTACTTTTTTATCTTAAAGAGTGACATTTACGAAAGGAAGCCCTCCCATTGGGAACCCCAATTCATACGTTTATCAAATATATTCTTAATGACTCATACTGAAAACATAATTTTTCAAAAACATTGAAAGCTTATACTGGTACAGACATTGTATACCTCATAGATGAACCGTAGGAGCAAATTAACAATATACATATATGACGTCACTGTTGCTGCATCTCGATCGATATGAGAACCACTGCAACTTCTGTGAAAGGCAACTACGCGTAATTAAGCATGTCCAGGACCAGCAATGAGTTTCAGGAATGCTTGCTTTTTAAGGGAGAAGCCGCTTTCACCCGAGTTTCACTAGGAAGTGACGACAAATTGAAGTATCTTTGATACAAGCAAGAAATCTGACAACAGCCGACAAATGATGAACTTTGAAGATGCCACATTGGATTTAGTCATATTTCGCTGTTTGTATTACAACTTGCTTGGTACGATATAAGACATATGGGAACGACACATTGACGATTTATCACAAATACATTATTTTAGGTACGATTAGTTACATAATTAAATGTCATTGAATGACACATCAGTAGTTAAAATCTTTAGGAAACCCTAAGAGAAAAGACACTATTGTTGAAAGTTGGATGCATTCACAACTGTGTAGTGGCTACAGACACTGAGTTACGGAATCAAAAAAAGTAGGATCAGGTCTTCCTATGTTCAAATACATTTTTATACTCTGAAGAGCCAAAGAAACTGGTACATCTGCCACCACGAGCACGCAGAAGAGCCGCAGCACAAAGTAGCATGGACTCGTTTAATGTCTGAAATAGTGCTGGTGAGAACTGACATCATCAACTGACAGTGCTGTGCGCCATCTGTAAGCGACTCTGCGGCTGGAAGGACTAGCAGTTAGAAGTTAACAGTTAGCAGTAATGGAGGTTAGAAGCAGTGTTAGAGCGAGCGGACGGTCTGAACGTGTGTCTGTCATCGAGATTTAATATTGGTTCGACATGGATTGCAAAATGTGGGTAATGTAATTATTGACGATTATATAATTTTGGGATCTGGATGTCACGGACGATTATATGATATTTTGAACTGGATGTCACATGATTAAGGTAAAATCTGCTAAATACATTGTTTGCTCTGCAACAAAATCTTTCCTTTGCTAACCACATGCCTATTAGTAGTTAGAGCCTACAGTAATCTTTTTATTTAGCTGGATTTATGCATGCTGTATCTGCTGTAGTTCGTGTCATGAAGATTTTCTGTGAGGTAAGTGACTTATGAAATGTATGGGTTATTGTTAGAATTTCTTCTCATTCAGGGCCATTCTTTTGTGTTAATTAATGGTGAGATTGCGTTATTCTTGTATATTGTGGGTTATTAATTAATAGAATAAGTTTGAGCTGTATTTGTCAGGGAAAATTCTGTAGGTCAGTGTTCAAACGATAACGACAAGCAAAGTGACAGTCCGTTCAGTTTCTCTCAGCAGTTTTAGAAGGTTCGGTTGCATTAAGCACTTTTTTCTTTCAGCAGTTTCCGAATTAAATAAAGAAGTTTCAATCTCTTCTGAACAGCACGTTGCACAGCATCCCAGATATGCTCAATAATGTTCATGTCTGGAGAGTTTGGTGGCCAGCAGAAGTGTTTAAACTCGAGAGGAGTGTTTCTGGAGCTACTCTGTAGCAATTCTGGACGTGTGTGGTGTCGCATTGTTCTTCTGGAATTGCCCAAGTCCGTCGGAATGCACAATGGACACGAATGAATGCAGGTGATCAAACAGGATGTTTACGTGCGTGTCACCTGTCAGAGCCGTATCTAGACGTATCAGGGACCCCATATCACTCTAACTGCACACACCATTACAGAGCCTCCACCAGCTTGAACAGTTCCATGATAACATGCAGGGTCCATGGATTCATGAAGTTGTTCCCATACTCATACACGTCCATCCGCTCGATACAATTTGAAACGAGACTCATCCAACCAGGCAAGATGTTTCCAGTCATCAACAGTCCAATGTCGGTATTGACGGGCCCAGGCAAGTCGTAAAGCTTTGTGTCGTGCAGTCACCAAGGGTATTCGAGTGGGCCTTCGGCTCCAAAGCCCATATCAATGACGTTTCGTCAAATGGTTCGCACGCCCACACTTGTGGTGTCCCAGCATTGAAATCTGCAGCAGTTTGCGGAGGGGATGCACTTCTGTCTCACTGAACGATTCTCTTCAGTCGTCGTTGGTCCAACTCTTGCAGATTATTTTTCCTGCCACAGTGATATCGGAGATTTGTTGTTTTACCGGATTCCTGATACTTATGGTACACTCATGGAATGGTCTTACGGCAAAATCCCTACTTCATCGCTACATCGGAGATTCTGTGTCCCATCGCTCGTGCGCCGACTATAACACCACGTTCAAACTCACTTAAATCTTGATAACCAGTCATTGTAATTGCAGTAATCGCCAGACACTAATTGTCTTACAAAGGCGTTGCCGACCGATGCACCGTATTCTGCCTGTTTAAATATCTCTGTATTTGAATATGCATGCCCATACCAGTTTCTTTGGCGCTCAAGTGTATATATTTACTTTTGTAAAAGATTCTGTAACTTTCTTATTAATGTAATGTACATATGTTCAGCAATGCTCGCTGTTATATACGCATAGGGTTTTTCACAATTCATGTTACACACTTCTATAGGTCATAGAGGGGAATTATTAGGTCAAGTTTTACGTAGGAAACCATGTCTGGAAACGGTTCGTTTTCATATTACAAGGAAAACAAAATGAACAGATTTCACTCCTATTTAGTGTGATATTACAACAGCTATTCGATATGACGTCCAACATATTCACTACATATCTGTGCTGCAACTTCATATAAACTCTATCCTATATACGTGGTGCATGGTCGATCACTTCTGCTGCAGCCATGATCCATGCAACCAGATCTTTCTCCGACTGGACAGAGGTCCCCTAAACAAGACAATTCATATGGCCCCACAAGAAAAAGTTTAAAGTGGTTAAATCTGGGGAATTGGTGGCCAAGCATATGGTCCTTCACGACCGATCCACCTGACACCGTAGGCTACGTTCAGATGATTTCGGACGCGAATTGCAAAAAAAATGGCTCTAAGCACTATGAGACTTAACATCTGAGGTCATCAGTCCCTAAACTTAGAACTACTTAAACCTAACTGACGTAAGTACATCACACACATCCATGCCCGAGGCCGGATTCGAACCTGCGACCATAGCAGCAGCGCGGTTTCGGACTGAAGCGCCTAGAACCGTTCGGCGACAGCGGCCGGCCCGAATTGCAAAATGTACTGCCGCGCCATCATGCTGGAACCACAACTCATGCCGAATATCCAGTGGCACATCTTCCAAAAACTCCGTCAGCAGCTGTTGCAGGAATATCAAGTACCTGACACCCGTTAGTGAGGAGAAAGGATGTACAGCCCAGTCACACGACCATCGCAGATAGTTGGCCAGACATTGTGATGGCGAAGGTGTGCCGAAATCTTAGTGTACACGTGGCTTTGGGGTTTCCTTGGTGCAAAATATGGTAATTTCGAGTGTTCAAAACGCCTCTCCTGATGAAATGCGCTTTGTCAGTGAACAAACTACGCCTTGGAAACTGAGAAAAATCCACACAACGGTGCAAAAACGAAGTACAGATATTTACATGTGGCACAAAATCCGCCGGGAGCATGGCGTGTACCTTCTGTGGGTGATGTGGATGGAATTGCTGTTCATGCAGAAGGCGTCAGACAGACGGGAAAGACACATGAAAGTCACGTGCAACGCCTCGAGTACTCTTAGATGGGTGCCCTTCAACTAGATGAAGCACTTCCTCTTCCAATATGACACTGCACCGCGTTCCTGGAGCACCACAGTTTGCTCTTTCTTTTGTGGATTTCCACTTTCCCGCAGTCGTTGTCCCACTCTGGCAAACAAAGGATGAGGTGGAGTCACACGATTCGTGGTACAGATGTTGAGCTTCTCTTCCATTACGGCGAGCTTCTCTGTACATTAACAATATATCGACGTATGCTGTGAACGTGTACTCAGTTATCCTGTTACTGCACTACCAGTCATCGTAATGACAACTGCCGCATCAGCAGGAGGCACATGAAAACAAGGCAAATGGAAAGACAGGACATCATGTGGCATCGCGTCATCATACCATTATGAGTGTGGAGAGCCTAACACAACAGGCAAACTGCGTAAGAAACATCCAGCGCGTGACTGAAGAGCTCTTGTTTTTCTTGTCACATTGAAACGAACGATTTACGGACGTGGGTTGCTATGTAAAACTTGACCTACGAAGTCACTTCTGCAGCCTCTTGAAGTGTGTAACATGAACTGTACAGGAGCACTCTCACTCAGGACTGAGTTTGTTCAGTATTGTGATCTCAGGTTGATTTAAAAGTGAAAGATTCCTTTGCTGCGAGTGATAAAAGGAACAACATATTTTTATTCTTATTTGTCAAAAATATTTGCCTGTTTCTTTTTTTCTTCCAGTTAGAACATGGTACGGAGGGGCGTCGATGAGCACTAAGTTGTTGCATGGGATGGTTCAAATGGTTCAAATGGCTCTGAGCACTATGGGACTCAACATCTGAGGTCATCAGTCCCCTACAACTTAGAACTACTTAAACCTAACTAACCTAAGGACATCACACACATCCATGCCCGAGGCAGGATTCGAACCTGCGACCGTAGCAGTTGCGCGGCTCCAGACTGAGCGCCTAGAACCGCGAGACCACCGCGGCCGGCGTTGCATGGGATGACTGATATGATATCTAATAAGGATGACCTTGAGAAAGGATGACCTTGAGCTACCTCAACACATAATGTAAGGTACTGCTTTGCTTTCTATGTAATCTGATGCTAGCACAGATAAATTATTTCACGAATTCATATTGTTTATAAAATATACTGAAGCTTCATTCTTGGAGTTAATCATCAGCTGTCATCAATTTAGCACAATTAGTCCTAGACAAGTAGCGCATGTACATTGATGGAAACAATCACAATACCAAGGAGTCGTGCGACATAAATGACCGTTGGTAGGCGTGTTTCTACACCTGAAAGATGATATCTATTCAAATTTTGCTTTAGATGCATGCTAATGGCACTAGTAGCGACCCTATGACGAAGTAAATCAGGTTTGCTTTAAACACACGCAGCAACGGTCGTGAGCGTTAGTTTTCTTTGAGATTGGACGTGGTGAGTGAAGAATGCCTTTTAGGCAACAAAGACGCCGTTATCAACACCTCAGTGGGTTTCAGTGTGGTCGTGTAACAGGGCAACGAGAAGCTGAATGCTCCTTCTGCGACATTTCAGGAAGAATTGGCAGGAGTGTAGCCACTGTACCTGATCGGAGGAGGAGAAGGAGGAGGAGGAGGAGATTATTGTTTAGCATCCCGCCGACAATGAGGTCTTTTAGAGACGGAGGACAAGATCAGATTAGGGAAGAATGGGGAGGGAAATCGGCCGTACCATTTCAAGGGAGCAATT
The DNA here is from genome assembly GCF_023864345.2 of Schistocerca serialis cubense. Lineage (NCBI taxonomy): Eukaryota > Metazoa > Arthropoda > Insecta > Orthoptera > Acrididae > Schistocerca > Schistocerca serialis. Next base: position 1,194,433,597 of record NC_064638.1, read on the forward strand.
TTCTGAAAACTGTCGGAGCTAGCTCGGTAACCAACTCGCAATGGAAATATTTTAGACCTTGTAGCTACAAGTAGGCTGGACATTACCGACACTGTCAGTATAGAAACGGGGATTAGCGATAATGATGTCATTCTAGCAACTATCATTACGAAAGTTTATAAATCAGTCTAGAAGGTTGGGGGAGTGTTTCCGCTAGGTAGAGCATGTAAGCAGTTACAATCTCACTTGGACGGTGAATTGGCATTACTTAGTTCCGGTAAGATGTATGTAGAGGAATTATGTGCAGAATCGTGGTCTGGAGAGTTATGTCCTAGTAAGTGGATAAAGGATAGAAAAGACTCACCATGGTTTAACAACGAAATTCCGAGGATGCTGAGGAAGCAGAGACTGTTGCACTCTCGGCTCGAAAGGGGACGCAGAAATGACGACAAAGGAAGGTTAGAAAAGATTCGTGCATCTGTGAAGAGTTCTATTCGCGAAGCATACAATCTTAGCAAAAAATTTGGCAGAGAGAAAATTTTGGTCTTATGTAAAATCGCTAAGTTGAGCAGTCTGGTGTGGCAGCTGAAGATAGCAAAACGAAAGCCGAAGTTTTAAATTACACATTCAATAAGTCGTTCACACAGGAAAATCGTGCAAACATACCATCATTAGACAATCGAGCAAATTCCCGTATGGGCGGCATAGTAATAAGCATCCCTAGCGTATAGAAACAATCGAAAAATTTGAAAGCAAATAAAATACAAGGTCCGGTTGGAATCCCAGTGCGATTTTACAAAGAGTACTCTATGGCATTGGCCCTTTACCTAGCCTGCATTTATCGTGAATCTCTCGCCCAGAACAAAGTCCCAAGAGACTGGAAAAAAGCCCAGGTGAGTCCAGTATATCCACTGAAGAGCCAAAGAAACTGGTACATCTGTCTAATATCGTGTAGAGCCCTCGCGAGCACGCAGAAGTGCTGCAATACGACATGGTATGGGCTCGTCTAATGTTTGAAGTAGGGCTGGAGGGGACTGACACCATAAGTCTTGCAGGGCTGTCCATAAATCCATAAGAGTACGAGGGGGTGGTGATATCTTCGGAACAGCACTTTGGAAGGCATCCCAGATATGCTCAATGTTCATGTCTGAGGAGTTTGATGACCAGCGGAAGTGTGTAAACTCAGAAGAGTGATCCTGGAGCGACTCTGTAGAAATTTTGAGAGTGTGGAGTGTCGCATTGTCCTGCTGGAATTGACCACGCCCATTGGAATGCACAATGGTGATCAGACAGGATGCTTAAGAGGTGTCACTGGTCAGAGTTGTATCTAGACGTACCAGAGGTCCCATATCATTCCGTCTTCACACGCCCCACATCATTACAGAGCCTCCACCAGCTTGAACATTTCCCTGATGACACACACGGTCCATAGATTCATGAGATTGTCTCCATATCCGTACATGTCCAGCCGCTCTGTGAAACGAGACTCGTCCGACCAGGTAGCGTGTTTCCTGTCATCAACAGTCCAATGTCGGTGTTGACGGGCCCAGGCGAAGCGTAAAGCTTTGTGTAGTGCAGTCATCAAGGATACATGAGAGGACCTTCCGCTCTGAAAGCCCATATCGATGATGTTTCGTTGAATGGTTCGCACGCTGACACTTGTTGATGGCCCAGTATTGAAATTTGTAGCAATTTGCAGAAGGGTTGCACTTCTCTCAGGTTGAACGACTCTCTTCAGTCGTCGTTGGTCCTGTTCTTGCAGTATATTTTTCCGGCCTCAGTGATGTAGGAGATTTAATGTTTTACCGGATTTCTGATATTCATGGTACAGTCATCAAAAACTCCACTTTATCATTACCTCGGAGATGCTGTGTCCCATTGCTCGTGCGCTGACTATAACACCACGTTCGAATTCACTGAAATCTTGATAATCTACAATTGTAGCAACAGTAACCGATCTAACAACTGCGCCAGACACTAGTTTTATAAAGGCGTTTCCGACTGCAGCCCAGTATTGTGCCTGTTTGCATGTCTCTGTATTTGAATATGTCTATACCAGTTTCTTTGGCGCTGCAGTGTAAGAAGGGTAAAAGAACGGAGCCGCAAAATTAGAGTCCGATATCCCTAACTTCTGTTCGCTGCAGAATACTTGAAGATATTCTCAGTTCGATCATAATAAACTTTGTTGAGACTGAGAAGCTTATGTCCACGAATCAGCATGGTTTTAGAAAGCATCGCTCATGCGGAACTCAGCTTGCCCTTTTCTCACACGACATACTGCGAACTATGGATTAAAGGCAACAGGCAGATTACATATCTCTAGATTTTCAGAAAGCATTTGACACGATGCCCCATTGTTGGCTGTCAACAAAGGTACAAGCGTATGGAATAAGTTCACACATATGTGAGTGGATCGTAGACCTCTTGTCCTCGACGATGGGAGACAAGGGTATCGCCAGAAGTGCCCCACAGAAGTGTGATAGGATCACTGTTGTTCTCTATAGACATAAATAATTTGGCGGACAGGGTGGCCAGTAATCTGCGGTTGTTTGCTGATGATGCTGTAGTGTACGGTAAGGTGTCGAAGTTGAGTGACTCCAGGAAGGTACAAGACGACTTAGACAAAATTTACAGTTGGTGTGATTAATGGCAGGTAGCCCTAAATGAAGAAAAATGTAAGTTAATGCTGATGAGTAGGAAGATCAAACCTGTAATGTTCGGACATAGCAGTGCTAGTTTCTGCTTAACACAGTCAAATCGTTTAAATATCTGGGCGTAGCGTTGCAAAGCGATGTGAGATGGAATGAGTATGTGAGAACTGTGGTACTGAAGGCAAATGATCTACTTCGGTTTATTGGGGGAATTTTAGGAAAGAGTGGATTATCTTTAAATGAGATCGCATATAGGACGCTGGTGCGGTCTGTTCTTGAGTGCTGTTTAGGATCCATACAGGTCGGATTGAATGAAGAAATTGAAGCAATTTAGGGGCGGGCTGCTAGATTTGATATAGGTAGGTTTGAACAACAATTTAGTGTTATGGAGGTACTTCAGGAACTCAAATGGAAATCCCTGGAGGGAAAGAGACGTTTTTTTTCGAGAAACAATATTGAGAAAGCTTATAGAATCGCAATTTAAAGCTGAGTGCCGAACGATTCTACTGTTCCAACATAAATTTTCTAACCTACCTGCCCAATTAAGGGATCTGACATTCCACGCTCCGATCCGTAGAACGCCAGTTTTCTTTCTCCTGATAACGACATCCGCTTGAGTAGTCCCCGCCCGGATGGGGGACTATTTAACCTCCGTAATATTTTACCCAAGAGGACGCCATCATCATTTAATCATAAAGTAAAGCTGCATGCCCTCGGGAAAAATTACGGCTGTAGTTTCCCCTTGCTTTCAGCCATTCGCAGTACCAAAACAGCAAGGCTGTTTTGGTTAGTGTCATAGGGCCAGATCAGTCAATCATCCAGACTGTTCCCCTGCAACTACTGAAAAGGCTGCTGCCCCTCTTCAGGAACCATGCGTTTGTCTGGCCTCTCAACAGATACCCCTCTGTTGTGGTTGCACCTACGGTATGGCTATCTGTATCGTTGAGGCAGGCAAGCCTCCCCGCCAACGGCAAGGTTCATGGTTCATTGGGGGGGTCCTATAACTTACCTCTATTTTTCTCAGAATTTCGAACATTTTGCACCATTTTACAATGTTGAGCACTTTTTCCATGCCACAAAGCCTTTGAATGTGTCTTGAATATTCTTCATTCATGTATCCATTATCAGGCGCAACATCAGGACTTCCTCTCTGGTGGCTTAACCTTTCCTAAAGGCAAATTGGTCATCTAACAGATCCCCAGTTTTCTTTTCTTCCGCATATTGGATTATTTTATGTGATATAAGTAAGACAGAAAAAACTTTACCGGCAACATGTTGTCAGCCAAAGCACAGATATGCTTAGTTTTTCGGTACACATGTCTGTTTCCTGTTGCAGAGATTCAGTACACACATCCGAGATTCAGTTTCCTTCATGATTCAAAGTCTCTTGGAACTTGCGTTCCTCCAAGACATTGTTCCTTGTGAATATTGGTAACCCAAAATATGATGATGCATCAGTGAGACAGAACTCGCTTACTAATGCTTACTAATCATATTTTTTGGCTGTTGAAACTTTCCGACTCAGCTTGGTGGTATACTGTAGAAGCTAGAAAACTCGTGGCAGTAGCTTTGTCGTCGTTGCTGCACTGTCAGAGACGCCATCATCATCGCTCATTGCATGCCATCTTTTTGCACGAAAAATGTAAGTACGAAATTTACAAATTTACAATCTATATGTTTTGCTATCAGTTGCTTGTGTAAACATATGAAAGAAGGCATTCTTCTGCATGTATCTTGTAGGACTTGAAGCATTTGGATGTGGGGGGAAGTGTAGTCTATACTGCAGGACTACCAGCGTTGGAGGAAGGGCAGCACCATCCAGTACTGAGCTCAAGAAGTGTCAACACCAAATTCGAAGCTGTGGTCCTGGTTCATCTGAAAGACTGCAAAATATATCTGCCATCAAGATCTGCGACCATCAGCGTGGGTGAATTTGACTTTCTCAAGAGTAGTGGCATTTGCATGATTTATCATAGCAGAGTGAACAATATGGACACAGCTGATTTCAAAAATAACGATACATAATACTTTTTTATATTTCCCTAGTAGGAAAAAGGAGCATAAAAAATGTCATTTCCTATCGACAAAGTATCAACCAATGGAACTATAGAAGGTATTGATATCAGATCTCAAAATAAGAATGTTGTGGCTCCGGCAAACTGGTGTTATGAATATGTAGAGTGCTGACATTCACTCTTCAAGGGCATTATGTGATCTTGGTACCTACTATAAAAATTTCTTTTAGTACTCCCAATATTTTGTAGTTTCAGCTTTTATTTGTCAGTTCATATGTCTTATATTTATCTTCACTCCCATAATTTTTTTTCTTTCTTTTATACTGTGTTATTTGTTTTGAAGCCTATTTTCCAACTCTGTATTTTTGAGGATAATGCTAATTTTGTTTGTGACTTGGCTTTGAGATGTTGTGGTGTACCATTTCCTGTTTACGTTCTGAGATGAGTATATATATATATTTATTGATGACTGAGAACAGTGTACTGATTAGCATTGTATCACTGTTTACTTAATTTGCAGACTAATAATTATAGCTATTATGTGTAGTATGTTTTTAGGCTGATTAGGAAGTTCATGTATGTATGGCACAAGGAAGCCATTCATATTCATTTTAAATGAGTCTCTTTCGTGCTCAATGATATCATGACGGTTCTGGAGCACCATATGTCCACACTATGTCGGTTTACGCTACCGGTAACATGAAATGTTGCTTCAGCACTGAAAATTAATTGCGTTTAAAATATATTGTCTTCCATGTCCTGTAGCAGAGCAATGCTAAAGTCATCCCATTTCCTTTTATCAAATCGAAGTGCTTGAACAAATTGTAGTGTGCAAGGTTTATAGACCAAACTACGCCTAAATACTTGCCAGACAGTCGTATGATGAATCCCCAATTCTATGCTTATGTGGCAAGTAGATTTTCATGGACTCCACGCAAACGTTTTCCGAATTCTTTCCACCATGTCATCAAAGTGCGAGGTTGATCTGGAGTTTTAACTGTGCACAAGCATTATGTCTCTTGAAATTGGCTATACCAACGACTAATGTGTTTGGGTGCAGGCGAACCAATGCCAAGATTCCGACGAAAAGCGCAGTGGACAGAAATCACCGACTTACTCTACGCAAATTGCACCAAACAAAACGCCTTCTGCTGAGCGGACGCCATCATATTTCCGAAGGACTGCAAACTGACAAGACGCATTGACTGACATCTCACATTGATTTCGCGAAACTCTAGGCCAGGCCCATTCAAACAACACACATTTCTTTGCCACCACATCCCATATTTAGTAATTATTACCTTCCAAAAGCTTTTTGAAGCACCCAGTATATCAGCAAAGTCAATTGTGATGCACAGTGTGAAAGGTTGTGTACAGTGAAATATAAATTATGATAAACATTTAATTGAAAACATATATTGTGTTCCTCTAGTGATAATGCGAGAAACAACGGGGACATAGAAAGATTAGGAGGCATCAAAGTAAGCGTTAAATCACAGTCCTGTAAGTAGAGTAAATGGAAACATAACCTTAATGCGATACCAAAAAACACTAAATATCTCATGACAAAATGTGCATATTTAAATAATTATTTTGCTTTCATAGAAGCTAATCTGCATGGATTAATACAAGTAGATGGAACATGTTTCATTAAAAACTAGAATAAACGATCAGTTGTGAAAGATATAACATTATCCTTATCTACATAACAAACGTAACTTCGAAATCACAAAAATGTAAAAAATTTCTTTAGTGACTTGCAAAAGTGAAACGTATGACATTGAAGGGTTTGCTGGTTACGTTAGCTTTAGATGGCTGAGACCCTGGCAGAAGTGACATGCCCGGAATTTCTCAGCCACTAGAACACTGAAAATGAATGAAACTACTTCTGTGAGATCTGAGAGAGCATAGGAAAGATTTCGTTTAATGGTGCTTTGAGGCTGTACTGGATGGCTCTTGTTGGAATTGCATTGGCCACTAAAGAACATCTGGGCCTGATCACCAGTCTGGTATAGAATTTTAATCTGGAATTGCATTGGCCACTAAAGAACATCAGAGTCCAATCGCCAGTCTGGTATAGAATTTTAATCTGGAATTGCATTGGTCACAAAAGAACATCTGGGTCCGATCACCAGTCTGGTATAGAATTTTAATCTGGAATTGCTTGGTCACAAAATACCATCTGGGTCCAATCACAAGCCTAGTATAGAATTTTAATCGGGAATTGCTTGGCCCCAAAAGAACATCTGAGCCTGATCACCAGTCTGGTATAGAATTTTAATCTGGAATTGCTTGTCCACAAAAGAACATCTGGGCCCAATCACCAGTCTGGTATAGAATTTTAATCTGTCTGGAAGCTTCAGTAACAGTATACACTGGGCTATGGCATCAGTGATTCGTTGTCGAAATACTGATAAAGTGTGAACAATAAGAAGGCACAGTGGAAACAAGCCATCGCGGCTCTGGAGACAGTGCCATCGATGCGCCAGTAGTGGCTACGTCACACCTCATGTCGGCTGCCCTTGAGGAGTCTAATCCTCGTCCTGCGGCAAAGTTACAGTTGCGGCAGCAGGACGCGCTCGCGGCAAGTGCCGGGACAATAAAAGGTGTGGGGGTGTGGGGCAGGACGGACGTCCATTGCCGGGACCTGACCCCTTCCACTTCAACCTCGCTCAGCCCGGCTCAACTCGCGGCAGACCGCTTGTAATTACTTAGCCGCACCTCCCACGTCCTGCTCTGTTTTACGACGCAGCCAATATACCGTGGAGTCTGCTCCGGCCAGTGCCTGGTGCGGTCACCACGAGAAGAGGGACGAGCAGCGAAACGGACCAGAAATACTCGAATATAAGGAAGGCGACAATGTAATACGAGGTAAACAAGAAAGTAAAAAGGAAGGCGTTGTGATGTTTAGTTAAGAGAGATACCACAAGTTTTGAAATTTCCGATTCGTTATTTTAACTCCCAAGTATAAAATAGCTTCAAATGTCTTATTACCATGCAGTTGGGTTAAAGCGTTGATGCCCGACTTTAAGCACGTATAAAAGAAAAATGAGTTGAAATGATGCCTTTGATGTCGCCCCCATTATCAAACACTGGATGAGTACAGTATGGTAATATGCACTCCATTTTAAGCAAAAGCTAATTTTTCGCATGTCTGATTGTTTGTGACGCCATATAGCCTGGACTGTGTCGTACAATGATATAAATTTGCAGTTACATTGAGTGGTACGAGGTGACAATTATTGAACCATATGAAATAAAATCGTCATAACTTCTGAACGGTTTGAGTTAGCACGTTCAAACTGCACGACTGGCCGCGGGGCATGATGGGAATTAGTATGGGCATGCGTACGCGTGTTGTTGTTGTCAGCCACTTTCATTTGGATGGACTCGTCAACAAGCAAAATTGGCGCATTTGGGGGACTGAGAATCCGCATTTCGCATTCGAGAAGTTTCTTTATCCTCAAAGGGTGACTGTGTAGTGTGCAACGACCAGTCACGTAATAATTCGTGGGATATTTCTTGATGGCGCTGTGACTACCGAACAGTACGTGAAAGTGTTGGAAGATAATTTCATCTCCGTTATCCAAAATGACCGCCAATGGCCTTGCCGCAGTGGTAACACCAGATCACGTCAAATCACCGAAGTTAAACGCTGACGGGCTGGGCTAGCACTGGGATGGGTGTCAATCCAATCTGCCGAGCATTGTTTGCAGGCGGGTTGCACTCAGCCCTTGTGACGAAAACCGAGGAGATACTTCACTGAGAAGTAGCGGCTCTGGTGTCCTAACTGACATAAGGCTGGGAGAGCGGTGTGCTGACCACATGACCCTCTACATCCGCACCCAGTGACACCCGTGGGCTGAGGATGACACGGCAGCCAGTCGGTTCCGTTGGGCCTTCCAAGGCCTGTTCGGACCAAGTTTCTTTTTTTTAAACCAAAGTGATTCTGATTTGGACTAGATGTGATTCAAGCAAGACGGAGCTCTATCCCATCGAAGCAGGAGAGAGTTTGATGTCCTGGAGCAGCAGTTTGGGGACCGCAATCTGGCTCTGGGGAATGGGCCTCGACAGGCCGCCATATTCTCCGCATGTGAACAAATGCGACTCCTTTTTGTGGGACTATGTTAAAGGCAAAGTGTGCAGCAATAACCCGAGAACCATTGCTAAGCTGAAAACAGCCATCAGCATTTCCGACACTTCAGTGGGTCGTGCAAATTTTCGCTATTCGTCTGCGCCACATCATCGCCAATGATGGCAGGCGTATCGAACATGTCATAACCTGATTCCAAATATCTGTAGCGAGGTTTACATGTTGAATAAAGTGTGTGCACACATAGTTTGTAACTAATTTACATTTTTTCATATAGTTCAATAATTGTCACCCTGTGTATGAGGATACTGTCTGCAAAATTTATTGGCAGCGGAGTTAGTAATAAAGAAGAAGTAAATTAAAACGTCACGCCTAATGATGCGGTTTTATCGCCTGAACAGCGAAAATGTAGTAAGTAAGCTATAAGGGGGGCGGCGGGGGGAAGGGGGGGGGGGTGTCAGCGAGAAAAATTTCGGAAAGGTTTGAAATTACATGTGAAGTTCGTTGCAAGTCACTAACTGCTTTCTTACTCAAACACTGGATGGAGTAGTTTGCGTGTCGTGAACTACGCTGCCTCAAGATGCGTACACAGATTCTAACTGTAATACTTGTCCTGTTGTTGTTGTGGTCTTCAGAGGCTGGTTTGACGCAGCCTTCCACGCTAATCTATCCTGTGCAAGCAAACTTCAGTTCTGAGTGAGCCGTGCACGGCTCCCTTTTATCCCATTTATTGTTTGTCATCTTCTATTACAGTACTGCTGCCTCGTTTTCTTATTCCATTTGCTGTCGTCACTAACTTCCTGCCTTACTTGCCCGTGAGCGGCAGCAGCAGCGCGTATCAATAAGTGCACTGTAGTGCCATCTCTGGAGCGACCGATAGTATTTACGGGTCTTCGTTTGCCTGACAGTCAGTTCGGGACGGACCAGCAGTGCAGTCGAGACGCAGCAGCAGCAGTGAAGTCGGGGGACGGAGCGCCGGTGAGGCGCCGACAGCCAGTGCTCGCCGACCGCTGGCGACACACATGAAGTCCGACGGAGGGAGATTGGAGCGGGACGACCGTTGGTTGGTCGTTCGGTTGGTTGTCCCCTAGGCCGGCGTATATTTGGCCCTTTCACCGTTTCCGGGCATGGGCAGTTGATCGGTTGGCGTGGAACAGCGAGGAAGTCTCCGTGGCGCGTGTCTGGCCGGCGCCGTTGGCGGGGTCCACGCGCGGTCGGAGTGTGAGAGGCTGTTCCCATGCTACGAGGCTCACCGATCCCGGACACCAAAGTTAAAGTCTTCACTTAACCTACCAGCCAGTCCCAACTGTTCACATTGGGTCGTTTGAATTTCGTTGTGGGCTGTTGCGACATCCTGTCGCTTGGTACGTTGACTGTCTGTCTGTTGGGTTGCACGTCGGATTGAGAATTGTTGGGCCGACTACCTGTCTCACCTAAGTGAGCGTTGGTGTTTGAATTCTAGGAACTTCTGAGCGCCCTTGGGTGTACTGCCTTTCTTAAAATTTGTTCTTATTGTTTGTACTTGTATGGTTTCTAGCAGATTTTAAAAAAAAATTAAGTTTGTTTTACACTTAAGGCGTAAAATTCTTTAGGCCTTCAGCCTAATTTAAAGAACTGTTTCACGTAAGACCTTTGGCTTTTTTGGGGTTTTAATGTTATTGAATTTTAAGTGTTGCGTCTTCAGCCGATTTTGAGTTTGAATTGTTTTGCTCTTAAGGCCTTCAGCCTAAATTAAAGGACTGTTTCACAGAAAGCCTTTGACATTTAGAAAAAAAAAATTTAAAGAAAAATTAATGTTGACGAGTTTTAAGTGTTAGGCTTTCAGCCGATTTGAATTTAACTTGTTTGCTCTTGAAGTGTCTGATTCTTTGGGCCTTGAGCCTAACTGCAGAGCTGTTGTAAGATAAGGCTTGCCTTTTAAATTTCTGTTTTGGTTGAGTTTTGCCTAATTAAGAACTGTTTTACGTAAGGCCTTGTTTAAAAAAAATAAAAAAAATAAATGTTGTTTAGCCTTACGTTTTGGGCTTTCAGCCGATTTTGAGTTCAAATTGTTTGCTGAAAATCTCAGATCCTTTGGGGCCTTCAGCCAAAATAAAGAACTATTGTTAAGACAAGGCTTGCTTTTAAATTTTTGATAATGCTTGCGTTTTAAGTTATTGGCCTTAAGCCATTTTAAATTAAAATGGCTTTCAGCTGGAAATTAAGTCCCTAAGATTAAAGCTGGGTGTTTAAAAAAAATTCTTTATTCTTGTAATGTTTGATCAAATAATAAAGTTGTATGTTCGAGTGTAACTGACAGCCCCTCATATTGGCCCCTTTCCACAATTTAAACTACCTGTCCCGTCCTGCGGTTAAGCGGGGCTTATCACCGAGTAACTACTGCAACCCACGTTCTTCTGTACCTGCTTAGTGTATTCATCTCTTGGTCTCCCTCTACGATTTTTTCCCTCCACGCTTCCCTCCAGTCCTAAATTGGTGATCGCTTGATACCTCAGAACGTATCCTACAAACCGATCCCTTCTTCTAATCAAATTGTGCCACAAATTCCTCTTCTTCCCAATTCTATTCAGTACCACCTCATTAGTTACGTGATCTAACCATCTAATTTTCAACATTCTTCTATAGCACCACATTTCGAAAGCTTCTATTCTCTTCTTGTCTAAACGATTTATCGTCCAGCCGGCCGGTGTGGCCGTGCGGTCTAGGAGCTTCAGTCTGGAACCGCGTCACCGCTCCGGTCGCAGGTTCGAATCCTGCCTCGGGCATGGATGTGTGTGATGTCCTTAGGTTAGTTAGGTTTAAGTAGCTCTAAGTTCTAGGGGACTGATGACCACAGATGTTAAGTCCCATAGTGCTCAGAGCCATTTTATTTATCGTCCATGTTTCACTTCCATACATGGCTACACTACATACAAATACTTTCAGAAACGATTTCCTAACACTTAAATCTATACTAGATGTTACAAATTTCTCTTCTTCATAAACGCTTTCCTTGCCATAGCCAGTCTACCTTTTACATCCTCCCTACTTCGACAGTCATCAGCTATTTTGCTTCCAAAACAGCAAAACTCATTTACTACTTTGTCTCATTTCCTAATCTAATTCCTCAGCATCACCCGAGTTAACTCGACTACATTCCATTATCCTCGTTTGGCTTTTGTTGATATTCGTCTTATATCATGCTTTCAAGGCACAGCCCATTCCGTTCAACTGCTCTTCCAGATCCTTTGCTGTCTCTGACAGAATTACATTGTCATCGGCAAACCTCAAAGTTTTTATTTCTTCTCCATGGATTTCAATTCCTACTCCAAATACTTGGCTTAATGTGTTAAATTTTTAACATGAGATTATACCTCTTACTGAGTAGATTAATACAAGATTTTAAATTTTTGAATTCGGTCAATAATATTATAAGCCACAGCTGCATCCACATATCAAAGTTTTGTTTGATGACTGATGGTGAGTAATTAAACTGCCCTCACGTGTCTTCCTGTTCAGGTAAGCATGGCGCATGATTTGTACCGTACTCTCGTCCCTTCAAAGCTGTTCCCCAGGCATGGGCAGCAGCGCACATCTATAGCATCACGCTACTGAAGTAGCTACAGATTATGCAACTTGTACATTATGCAACAAATAGTGTAGAAGTATGAATTAAACATATTTAAGGTTGTATAAGCATTGTATTCATTACTTTGAATCGTATCACGTAACACTAGGGCTGGGCAAACGATACTCGCGTTCGAACGGGCTCAGATTTCCCAATACACCATAGCGTTCGATACAGTGTCGAGCTGATTCGAACAATCACGTGACATTTGACAGGCGCGGAGCTGGTACAAGGGATACGCAAGAAACTACGAACTAGCCACAACAATAAGCTATGGTTTTGCATATATATACATCATAATTTCGTGAAACACCGAAGAAGCAGCATTAAATCCTACCAGTGCACAATTTCCTATTGCGTTTGAACAAATTTACAATAAGCGTTCTCACACAGTATGTATGGATATAAGAAACATTTATATGATATTTTATCCATGTTGTATCTTGTGAACTCTGCGGCTGTTAATGATAGTTGGTGAATGACGCAACCAGCTGGTTGCATTTATGTCGCTTTTTAAGTAAAGGTACCAGGAAAAGACAAAAATGTTGCTCTCCAAAAAATATTATTAGACTGAATCCAGAATAATCTTTTATTCGATTATCAGAGCGTTAATCGTTTACCAAGTAGGTTGCAAGTGAGCAGTTCAATGCCTGTTAACATATTTGAGTAACAGATGAAAACTTTTCCAGATTTTAATTAGTTTGAAAACAAGGTGGCAACATTCAGATGAAACAATCAAGACAAGCAACCAACAATTAAATGCCGAACAAACGAACTGAATCCTAATAAAGTGACTGTAAGTTTAATCGTGAGAATAAATTATAGCGGAATGAGCCGTCTTGGACGATCGGAAACTCGAGAATTACGAAGAATCATAACGAAATTTTCACTCTGCAGTGGAGTGTGCGTTTGTTTGAAACTTCCTGGCAGATTAAAACTGTGTGCGGAACCGAGACTCGAACTTTCTCTTTCGCAGGCAAGTGCTCTACCATCTGAGCTATCCAAGCACGACTCACGACCCGTCCCCACAGCTTCAATTCTGGCACTACCTCGTCTCCTACTTTCCAAACTTCATAGAAGCTTTCCTGCGAACCTTGCGGAGCTAGCACTTCTCGAAGAAAGGAGCACTTGCCCGCGAAAGCCAAAGGGTCCGAGTTCGAGTCTCGGTCCGGCATACAGTTTTAATCTGCCAGAAAGTTTCACGCAGAATCATGATTGCAATCTATTATTTGTTCGATAGTTTCCGCTGTTACACGTGATCTGCACCCTAGAAGATATTTCACTGCGTGTTTCACAGTTACTTTTATTGTTAAAATCCATAGTGGACTAAAAACGCTAAGACAGGTCGTTGTGTTAGTACCAACAAAAGTCACTAGATCGCAGCCCGATCAAAAGATCGAACACACCCCAGAGATTTCCCGAACTGTGACGTAAACAGTTCGATTCGTGTTCAAACACTGTCCTATGCTGCACATGTCAACCAATAAAAGCATTTTCACAAATAAAGACCAAAAGCCAAAGTGTAAACAGCTTTTGAGAAGAGTAAATATTTTCCCTAATTCGCGTAATAGTCTTCAAATGAATAACTATCTTATACCACACACATTTTAATTTAGCCCATGTTCTTCCTCAGGGGTCAAGCTGTCACCCTTCCAAATGTCATCGGGAATTGTTCAGCGGGTTAGTCGTGAAAACGTAACAGACAGAGTTATGTCGTATTTATAATATTAGTATGTATAAGACTTTCAGTTACGATATATTTTTTTCGCGATCAAATTCTGAGGAATAACGCCTACACGGTGGCCCAAAATATGCTCAAGTTACATACGAAAACCCCACGAAAGGGATTAGCGTTTTAAAACAGACAAACAGACAAATACGACGCGTTTAGATAAAATTTTAAATCACGATGTCTTTTTTCCGTGATCCGATGTTGATGAACTAAAGCCTATACGGTGCTTCAAGCTGTGAAGTGGTCTGTGAAAACTACACGAAAATTCGTCTCGTTGAGATAAGCATGTTCAGACAGAGAAACAGACAGATACATGAGTTTTGGTAAAACTTTAAATCACGATATCTTTTTTCCGTGATCCACTGTTGATGAACTAAAGTCTGTACGGCGCCCCAGGCTATACTAAAGTCAGTTGCGAAAACTCTATGACGTTTTTGTCTGGTAGTTTAGGAGAAGCGTGTTTAAACAGACAAACAAACAGAAACAACAGTTTTACAGGTTTGTTAGCTTTATTATTAGTATAGCTAGATGGATAAATCAAATTTTTGTTGGTCCTGAAAACTGTAACGCAACCTGCCCTTGCACTTTGAAGCATGAACCATGAACCTGATTAACCATTTAGTAATGTGGATTCTGCTTACTGGCAAAGACGGTCACCTGGTTCCAGTTGCAGATTGCCTATCTAAAGGCTTCTAGGGACAACAAATCTCATTTTCATTATTTCATATGATTATTGACCGAATTTAAAAATTGAAAGTGGTGTCATAATCTACTTAGTAAGATGTATAATCTTACGTTAAAGGCTTAGCACAAGAAGCCAGTTATTAACGTTAGGAACTCTGTATTTGTCTTGACGTAGGATAATGCACGGCCCGCAAACTATCCGGAATGTATTCATTCCTTATTTCAGAATCAGGGCGTTAGCGGCTTCCAAAACATTTTAAACATAATTAAAAAAAACATGAAAGGAGAGAACTTTATAGCTTGTCTAATTTTTGCTATTCATGAAGTAAAACTTTAGTATCGGGGCATGGCGTTTTAATTTTTTCGTTTTCACTACTACTAATTCTATTCGCGACAGAATTTTCAGGAGTATTTATACGTATAGTACTGACTGTGCCAGCAAACATATACCACTGTACGAAACATAATTAAGCAGATATGAAGTCATAAGCATTCAGATGCGTGAAAAACTAGCCAGTCTGAAGTTCTAGTCAAATTACCCAGACAAGCCGGCCGGGGTGCCCGAGCGGTTCTAGGCGCTACAGTCCGGAACCGCGCGACCGCCACTGTCGCAGGTTCGAATGCTGCCTCGGGCATGGTTGTGTGTGATGTCCTTAGGTTAGTTAGGTTTAAGTAGTTCTAAGTTCTAGGGGACTGATGACCTCAGCAGTTAAGTCCCATAGTGCTCAGAGCATTTGAACCATTTACCCAGACTATACTCATGCAGTGCTTGATAATGGGAACACTTAGCGGCTTTCAACAAACTTTAAACGTAGTTTCAATCCTTTGCTAACTATTTCTCGTTTACAGCCCTAGAAAATAATAACAAGAGAATAGTTTATCATTCGCTAAATGATTACTGTTCAAGCGGTAAAACTCCAACATCAAGCGGTGGTATATCTAGGGTTTCCTTTCTTCAAAGAATCTAGGATGGGCCGGGGGAGGGCTACCGACCCTGTTCAAGTATACACCTACATCTCTGTAAAGTGTCTGGTAGAGGTGTCAGAGCACCGCTGTCAGAATATTTATCGCGCCTTCCGCTCTCGAATAGCACGTTGATAAACTAACACCGACGTCATACCAATAGGGGCGAGGGGAGGCAGAGAGAGTATTCGCTCCACCCCTCCATTCAGTGTTGGGGGACGGGGGAGGGCATGTTTAGTTTCTGTCAGACAATGTTAAACATCTTATACTCCAACTGCAGTTTGAACTGGCTTGTCATCAGCTTCCTGAAAGCAATGGAAGATATTGTAAATCTGCATAATTGATGTCGTATTTTTTGTATCCCGCCTGGAAGGCGGCGCGTGGGTCTGCAGCTGTAAACTGAAGGGTAGGCTGAATGTAGGAATTGAGTGGGAGCAGGAAAAGGTGAAATGCTTGGTACTGCAATTAGTTTATAACTCTTTTACTTAACTTTGTGTACAGATGAACACGTGCGAAGCCGTTCATCAAATCTAACAGCTACTAGTAGTTGGACAAACTATCATTGAAGTAACTGAAATAACAAAGTCTGTAATTGCTAGCCCCCTATGAAGTAGAAACAATGTTGCTAGGTCGTCTCCTCGGAATCAAATGGGCTCAATCTTCAGCGGCAGCACGTGGAGCTGCACAGCGCCGGCTAGAGGGCGCTGTCGTCGGTGCAGTGTGCGATTGGCAGGGGGGGATTCCCCCCCCCCCCCGCACCCTCTGCATCAGACCATTCCCTCCTCTGGTTTTAGTTTATGCATCCCAACCTGGAATGTTTATTGCCCACGCACTGGAGTAAAACTTTACATATAATTTAAATTTGTGGAGCCAAACACTGAATGTTTTTAATTAGTCTTACTATTAATACTATTAATATGTTTCAGTTTTCTATCATCAGAATAAGTACAACTTTTCAAAATGTGCCTCTACTTTGTGAATTCCCTTCGTATATCTGTACCCGTATGTAGATGATTTTGTAAATAAGCTTTACCTATAATGTACTTTTAAAGATATAACAAGGGATGGCTTTTCTGATAGTGCATACGCGTCAATAGTGAGTTTCGGCATTAACATCTATTTATAAATAGCTGTTTAACCATGCGTAACGCCTCGGTCCCTGCCGCCGTTGGATAAGCAGCTGAGCAGCAAGTCGTATACTCCTAGCTCACTCATTTGTTACATAGTTTAATCCTCGATTTCTTTGCGTGTTTTAGGTACTTGCATTGTTTAATTCATAAATTTCTGGCGTATTATAGTATTTGAGAGTTGTAGCATCCCGTTTTAGTACCTGAATAGTGTAAACTCGCGTAGTCATTTGTCTTCTGTTTTTGTTTTGAACGGCCAGTGTCGGTTGGTCACAGTCAGTGTGCTCCCTGCCGCCGTTGGATAAGCAGCTGCAGCAGCAAGTCGTATACTCCTAGCTCACTCATTTGTTACTTAGTTTAATTCTTAATTTCTTTGCGTGTTTTTGGTACTTGCATTGTTTAATTCATAAATTTCGGGCGTATTATAGTATTTGAGAGTGTAGCATCGCGTTTTAGTACCTGAATAGTGTAAATTCGTGTAGTCTCCTTCCGCCGCCGAGCAGTGTCAGCAGTGCGCAAGTAGCAGCATTACTGCATTTACTAGGCAATCTTGTATTTTAATAACCGTTTAAATTTTGTTGATTTGTTTGCGCTCTCTGTAGATTAGTTCAGATGTTCTTTGCAAAACAGTTTTTAGCATGGATAGGGACTGCAACTGCTGTGTTCGGATGCTGGCTGAGTTGGCATCCCTTCGCTCCCAGCTCCAGGCAGTGTTGGCTTTGGTCACACAGCTTGAGGCTGTTGCCAATGGGCATCACTGTGGGGGTCCGGATGGGGGTTTGTCGGGGACGGCCAGCTCGTCCCACGCATCCCCTGATCGGACTACGACTGTGGTTGCCCGGGATACTGCCCGCATTGAGGCTGATCCCTCACCTGTGGTAGAGTGGGAGGTCGTCTC
Source organism: Schistocerca serialis cubense (assembly GCF_023864345.2). Lineage (NCBI taxonomy): Eukaryota > Metazoa > Arthropoda > Insecta > Orthoptera > Acrididae > Schistocerca > Schistocerca serialis. Next base: position 1,194,451,346 of record NC_064638.1, read on the forward strand.
AAGGTGTGGCAGGGGGCGAAAGACATTCCAGAGGGCTGAACGGAAAGCCTCTCCAGTTTGTCTGACGAACCGGTTTCAGGCTCTGTCTCAGGCTGATACTGATCTTCGGCCTGACATGGCTGCTTGTCCTGTTCCAGAGGTCGCCCCTCAGTCTGCAAGATCCGGGCAGTCGCAGAGGGTGGGCTTACTGGTAGTTGGGAGCTCCAACGTCAGGCGCGTAATGGGGCCCCTTAGGGAAATGGCAGCAAGAGAGGGGAAGAAAACCAATGTGCACTCCGTGTGCATACCGGGGCGAGTCATTCCAGATGTGGAAAGGGTCCTTCCGGATGCCATGAAGGGTACAGGGTGCACCCATCTGCAGGTGGTCGCTCATGTCGGCACCAATGATGTGTGTCGCTATGGATCGGAGGAAATCCTCTCTGGCTTCCGGCGGCTATCTGATTTGGTGAAGACTGCCAGTCTCGCTAGCGGGATGAAAGCAGAGCTCACCATCTGCAGCATCGTCGACAGGACTGACTGTGGACCTTTGGTACAGAGCCGAGTGGAGGGTCTGAATCAGAGGCTGAGACGGTTCTGCGACCGTGTGGGCTGCAGATTCCTCGACTTGCGCCATGGGGTGGTGGGGTTTCGGGTTCCGCTGGATAGGTCAGGAGTCCACTACACGCAACAAGCGGCTACACGGGTAGCAGGGGTTGTGTGGCGTGGGCTGGGCGGTTTTTTAGGGGACCAAGCAGCAATCGGTATTGTAATTGTCAACTGTCGAAGCTGCGTTGGTAAAGTACCAGAACTTCAAGCGCTGATAGAAAGCACCGAAGCTGAAATCGTTATAGGTACAGAAAGCTGGCTTGAGCCAGAGATAAATTCTGCCGAAATTTTTACAAAGGTACAGACGGTGTTTAGAAAGGATAGATTGCATGCAACCGGTGGTGGAGTGTTCGTCGCTGTTAGTAGTAGTTTATCCTGTAGTGAAGTAGAAGTGGATAGTTCCTGTGAATTATTATGGGTGGAGGTTACACTCAACAACCGAACTAGATTAATAATTGGCTCCTTTTACTGACCTCCCGACTCAGCAGCATTAGTGGCAGAACAACTGAGAGAAAATTTGGAATACATTTCACATAAATTTTCTCAGCATGTTATAGTCTTAGGTGGAGATTTCAATTTACCCGATATAGACTGGGACACTCAGATGTTTAGGACGGGTGGTAGGGACAGAGCATCGAGTGACATTATACTGAGTGCACTATCCGAAAATTACCTCGAGCAATTAAACAGAGAACCGACTCGTGGAGGTAACATCTTGGACCTACTGATAACAAACAGACCCGAACTTTTCGACTCTGTATGTACAGAACAGGGAATCAGTGATCATAAGGCCGTTGCAGCATCCCTGAATATGGAAGTTAATAGGAATATAAAAAAGGGAGGAAGGTTTATCTGTTTAGCAAGAGTAATAGAAGGCAGATTTCAGACTACCTAACAGATCAAAACGAAAATTTCTATTCAGACACTGACAATGTTGAGTGTTTATGGAAAAAGTTCAAGGCAATCGTAAAATGCGTTTTAGACAGGTACGTGCCGAGTAAAACTGTGAGGGACGGGAAAAACCCACCGTGGTACAACAACAAAGTTAGGAAACTACTGCGAAAGCAAAGAGAGCTCCACTCCAAGTTTAAACGCAGCCAAAACCTCTCAGACAAACAGAAGCTAAACGATGTCAAAGTTAGCGTAAGGAGGGCTATGCGTGAAGCGTTCAGTGAATTCGAAAGTAAAATTCTATGTACCGACTTGACAGAAAATCCTAGGAAGTTCTGGTCTTACGTTAAATCAGAAAGTGGCTCGAAACAGCCTATCCAGACACTACGGGATGATGATGGCATTGAAACAGAGGATGACACGCGTAAAGCTGAAATACTAAACACCTTTTTCCAAAGCTGTTTCACAGAGGAAGACCGCACTGCAGTTCCTTCTCTAAATCCTCGCACAAACGAAAAAATGGCTGACATCGAAATATGTGTCCAAGGAATAGAAAAGCAACTGGAATCACTCAATAGAGGAAAGTCCACTGGACCTGACGGGATACCAATTCGATTCTACATAGAGTACGCGAAAGAACTTGCCCCCCTTCTAACAGCCGTGTACCGCAAGTCTCTAGAGGAACGGAGGGTTCCAAATGATTGGAAAAGAGCACAGATAGTCCCAGTCTTCAAGAAGGGTCGTCGAGCAGATGCAGATCTCTGACGTCGATCTGTTGTAGAATTTTAGAACATGTTTTTTGCTCGAGTATCATGTCGTTTTTGGAAACCCAGAATCTACTATGTAGGAATCAACATGGATTCCGGAAACAGCGATCGTGTGAGACCCAACTCGCTTTATTTGTTCATGAGACCCAGAAAATATTAGATACAGGCTCCCAGGTAGATGCTATTTTTCTTGACTTCCGGAAGGCGTTCGATACAGTTCCGCACTGTCGCCTGATAAACAAAGTAAGAGCCTACGGAATATCAGACCAGCTGTGTGGCTGGATTGAAGAGTTTTTAGCAAACAGAACACAGCATGTTGTTATCAATGGAGAGACGTCTACAGACGTTAAAGTAAACTCTGGCGTGCCACAGGGGAGTGTTATGGGACCATTGCTTTTCACAATATATATAAATGACCTAGTAGATGGTGTCGGAAGTTCCATGCGGCTTTTCGCGGATACAGAGAAGTTGCAGCATTAGAAACTTGTAGCGAAATGCAGGAAGATCTGCAGCGCATAGGCACTTGGTGCAGGGAGTGGCAACTGACCCTTAACATAGACAATTGTAATGTATTGCGAATACATAGAAAGAAGGATCCTTTATTGTATGATTATATGATAGCGGAACTAACACTGGTAGCAGTTACTTCTGTAAAATATCTGGGAGTATGCTTGCGGAACGATTTGAAGTGGAATGATCATATAAAATTAATTGTTGGTAAGGCGGGTACCAGGTTGAGATTCATTGGGAGAGTGCTTAGAAAATGTAGTCCATCAACAAAGGAGGTGGCTTACAAAACACTCGTTCGACCTATACTTGAGTATTGCTCATCAGTGTGGGATCCGTACCAGATCGGTCTGATGGAGGAGATAGAGAAGATCCAAAGAAGAGCGGCGCGTTTCGTCACAGGGTTATTTGGTAACCGTGATAGCGTTACGGAGATGTTTAATAAACTCAAGTGGCAGACCCTGCAAGAGAGGCGCTCTGCATCGCGGTGTAGCTTGCTCGCCAGGTTTCGAGAGGGTGCGTTTCTGGATGAGGTATCGAATATATTGCTTCCCCCTACTTATACCTCCCGAGGAGATCACGAATGTAAAATTAGAGAGATTAGAGCGCGCACGGAGGCTTTCAGACAGTCGTTCTTCCCGCGAACCATACGCGACTGGAACAGGAAAGGGAGGTAATGACAGTGGTACGTAAAGTGCCCTCGGCCACACACCGTTGGGTGGCTTGCGGAGTATAAATGTAGATGTAGATATAATTCTACTAACCCCCTAATACATCCCCCCCCCAACTGGTAAAAACACAAATCGCACCCTGCGTCGGTTTCGGTGTAGTGCCAACCTCCGAACTTCCACCTACGCCGTGGTATCGTCGCTATCGATACCATAGTATTCGTGGATACAGTACCAAGTAAGGATTGACAGTGTTCTCTGCTGTGATTGCAATACATGAATGTATTACGTCCATCCACACAGCGATCAATATAAGACAACAAAAAGGAAAGTGTTTTTTACACTGTCCAGTCACACTAATGTGACCACCTGTCAGAAGCTTGAATAACCACTTTTTTCAGCGCGAGACGTGCAGGACTTGAATCAGTGATGGTTCGAAAGGTAGGGATGTGGAACCATACGGACTCTGGTGCTGTGGCCAGCTGCGCTAAGCGTCGCGGCGTAGACAACCCGATCGACGTAGTCAAATGGTTCAAATGGCTCTGAGCACTAAGGGACTGACTTAGAACTACTTAAACCTAACTAACCTAAGGACACCACAAATATCCATGTCCGTGGCAGGATTAGACACTGCGACCGTAGCGGTCGCGCGGTTCCGGACTGTAGAGCCTAGAACTGCTCGGCAATTCCTGGCCGGCTCGACGTAGTCCCAAAGACTACCGACTGGGTTTAAATCCGGGGCATCTGGTGGCCAGGTAAGTACAATAAACTCATCCTGGTGCTCTTCGAACGACGCCGGTACACTGCGAGCTGTGTGACGTTGCATGTCCTGCTGGTAAATGCCATCGTGCCGAGGAAGGACAAATTACACCTAGGGTTGGACATGGTCGCCAAGGATAAATGCATACTTGTGTTGATCAATTGTTCCTTCAAGAATGACGGGATCACCCAGGGAATGCTACGAGAACATTCCCCAGACCAGAAACCTCCCTCCTCCGCCCTAAACCCTTCCGATGAGTGTTGCAGGGTGTATGCTTTAAGATGTTTCACGCCGTACACGGCAGCATATTTGTCAGCTGAAGGGGCCACCTATCGCCACTCAGTGGGTTGTGCAGTTGCGGTATTGACGTGCAAATTCCAGCCTTCGTCGCCGATGAACGGCAGTCAGCATGGGTGCATGAATCAACCGCCTGCTGCGGAGGCCTGTGCGCAGCAACTTTCGCTGATGGCCCGTTTGGTTTATCTGGGCGGTGAGTTGCTCAACAGTTGCACGTCTGTTCGCCCTTACACATCTTCGCAGCCGTCGTTCAACCCTATCGTCTATAGCCTTTGGTGTATCACAGTTTCCTCGTCGCTAGATTTGTATATCGCCATTTTTCTATGCACAGTACACTTGAACTACGACGACACGTGAACAGTTTGCAAACTCAGGCCTCGCGGAGTGGCTGCGCGGTTTGAGGCGCTGTGTCACGGATTGCGCTACCCCTCCCGCCGGAGGTTCGAGTCCTCCCTCGGGCATGGGTGTGTGTGTTGTTCGTAGTAAAAGTTAGTTTAAGTAGTGTGTAAGTCTAGGGACCGATGACCTCAGCAGTTTGGTCCCTTAGGAATTCACACACGTTAGAACATATTGCAAACCCAGCCGTTTAGGAAATGCTTTCAGGCTTGTCCCAAAAGCCAACGATCATACCCCTTTGAAGTCAGATAAATAGCTCTGTTTCCGCATAACGATAACGGCTGCACTAGGACTGTTTTTTTTTTAATATCAGGATTCTGAGATTTCTATATTTAAAAAAAATATAATTGTCGGCCTGCTCGATGTATCGATAAAAATTATCGATATATCAACGGGAAAAGTATCGACGTACCGGCTTGTAAAAATAATGGCTACACATTGTAAATATACTGCCAGTTTTAGAGGTGTATATTCAAGTATTGATTTATTGTTAGATATCCTGTACCTCAGTAAGGTAGCATCCTGCTTATCCCCCACAGAGCAAGAATTGAAAGGAAAACGATGCACGTTCATGCCTGGCGATAACCGATTTGCTAACAATGGTAACTGCGTATAAGGGCACAATGAAAGGTGTCCGATGGGTCCGTCGTACGGTTTCGTCACATATTGCATTTGTCTAGAACACTTCATGTCGACGTTTATTTCATTTCTGCAAACGCCAGCGAACTAGTAGTCGCAGAGTCATAATTGCATAGTGAAGTTAAAAGTTTCTGTTGGTAGCTCCGAGCGCTGATTGGGTCAGCATTTCCTCTCATACATCACCAGCCACCGCAAAGACTAATATCGTCATTTAAATTTTGGTTCGTCATTTACAGTACTGTTTTTTAAGAATGCCGATGTGAAGAAGCAGCACACTACTTGCGTTAAAAGTCGTTTTTAACGCACCTGGTGTGCTACACTATGTGATCAAAAGTATCCGGACACATGGCTGAAAATGACTTACAAATTCGTGGCACCCTCCATCGGTAATGCTGGAATTCAAACGGTGTTGGCCCACTCTTATCCTTGATGACAGCTTCCACTCTCGCAGGTATTGGTTCAGTCAGGTGCTGGAAGGTTTCTTCGGGAATGGCAGCCCATTCTTTACGGATTGCTGCACTGAGGAGAGGTATCGATGTCGATCGGTGAGGCCTGGCACGAAGTCGGCGTTCCAAAACATTCAGGTCAGGACTCGGTACAGGCCAGTCCATTACCGGGAAGTTTGTTGTCGTGTAACCACTCCGCCACAGGCCATGCATTATGAACAGGTGCTCGAACGTGTTGAAAGATGCAATCGCCATCCTCGAATTGCTCTTCAACAATGGGAAGCAAGAAGGTGCTTAAAACATCAGTATAGGCCTGTGCTGTGATAGTGCAACGCAAAACAACAAGGAGCGCAAGCCCCCTCCATGAAAAACAGGACCACACCATAATAGCACCGCCTTAGAATTTTTCACGCAGTGCGCGGCTCCTCCCACCGGAGGTTCGAGTCCTCCATCGGGCAAGGGTGTGTGTGTTGTTCTTAGCATAAGTTAGTTTAAGTAGTGTGTAAGCCTAGGGACCGATGACCACAGCAGTTTGGTCCCTTAGAAATTCACACATTTTTCCCAATTTTACTGTTGGCGATACACACGCTGGCAGATGATGTTCACCGGGCATTCGCCATGCCCAACCCTGCCATCGGATCGCCACGTTGTGTACCGTGATTCGTCACTCCACACAACGTTTTTCCACTGTTCAATCGTCCAATGTTTACGCTCCTTAAACCAAGCCAGGCGTCGTTTGGCATTTACCGGTGAGATGTGGGGCTTATGAGCAGCAGCTCGACCATGAAATCCAAGTTTTCTCACTTCCTGCCAAACTGTCATAGTACTTGACGTGGATCGTGATGGAGTTTGTAATTCCTGTGTGATGGTCTCTTCAATTGTCAGGGCTCTCTGCCAGTCAAAAGATGAGGTCGCCCTGTACGCTTTCGTGCTGCACGTCTTCCTTCACGTTTCCATTTCACTATCACATCGGAAACAGTGGACCTAGGGACGTTTAAGAGTGTGGAAATCTCGCGTGCCGGCCGATGTGGCGGAACGGTTCTAGGCGCTTCAGTCTGGAACCACGCGACCGCTACTGTCGCAGGTTCGAATCCTGCCTCGGGCATGGATGCGTGTGAAGTCCTTAGGTTAGTTAGATTTAACTAGTTCTAAGTTCTAGGGGACTGATGACCTCAGATGTTAAGTCCCATAGTGTTCAGATCCAAATCTCGCGTACAGACGCATGACATAAGTGACACCCAATCAACTGACCACGTTCAAGTCCGTGAGTTCCAAGGAGTGGCCCATTCTGCTCTCTCACGATGTCTAATGACTACTAAGGTAGCTGATGTACCTGGCAGTAAGTGGCAGCACAATGCACCTAATGTCAAAAACTTATGTTTTTGGAGCTGTCCGGATACTTTTGATCACATAGTGTATTTATTCACATTGAATATCTTGTTATTCCATTCGCACCGACGCCTCCCAGTGCTATCGGACTACTTATTTGTGCCACCTGTACTTTCTTCACACAGTGGAAGAAAAGGACTGGACGTGATGAAAGCTCAGAAAGAAGTAAGACTCATTCACACAGTGAAAGTAAAATTATGTTTTTCTACAATTTCAAATATCTACCGAAAATTATGACAAATAACAATATAAAATAAAAATGTTAGCACTCGATACTGCCATTCTGATATCGATGTCTCGACATCGTTGCTAATATTTCGCCGATACATATCGTTATACTTTTGAAAAAGATATGGTATACTAATATTTTATCAACATCCCTAGACTGCACTGTATCTGCGTCTCCCCGATACGATTTATATACTCTGCGCTGCTAGTACTCCCACCTGCCATCTGTGAGCAGTTAATGTACGTTGAGTCAGACATGGGTGGTGGTCGCATTCTCGTGACTGGACCGTGTAAAAGGTATCTGTAACTGGAAACAAACTACACGAAAGTTAAAATTAAACGAAAAGATTTATTTTCATCTATATTCTTAAGAGCACTTCTTATCTCACTGCTAAATTGGTCGCTTGAAATCAACTGGTCATTTATTGTTCAAGAAATCTTATACTGACGAGTTTCGGGCGTAGCCCGTCTTCAGAAGTACAAAGTCATGAGCGCAAGAACAACTTACAAAAGTCCTGAAGGTATTACAGAAATAATCACAATAGAGTAATCACATCAAACAAATTCCCTTCAAGTAGAGTAAGGCATCACAGTGCTCGACTGATGGAGAGCCCTCGTTACGAAGCCTAGCTACCAAAATATGCCATCAGGTGGCGTGGCTGCGTGAGTACACTGGCATTACTATCGTCTACAGAAATAAATGAACACCTTGATAACAAAACAATTTTGGAAATTTTTAAAGACATAGGAACAAAGACGTATAAATTATGCAAAGCTAAATAGAATAATACAGACTCAATATGTAGAAGTGCATCAACGCATCACATAAAGCTAATTGCAGGAAAGGCAGATGCCGGATTGATGATCACTGAAAGAATGCTCAGGAAATGTAGTCCTTAAATAAAGGAGTAGCTTACAGAACACTCGTTGACCACTATTTGAATACTATCCATCAGTAAGGGATCTATACCAAGTAGGACGGATAGAGGAAATACAGAAGACCAAAAGAAGAACACCACGTTTCATTACAGTTTCATTTAGTAAGCACAAAAGCATTACGCAGACTATCTACAAACTGCAGTGCAGACGCTGTAAGAGAGACATCCTGCACCAGGATGTGGTGTACTGTTTAAGTTCCGAGAGCATACGTTCCTAGAAAAGTCGACAAATAACTTGTAATCTCGCGAAAAGACCGTCAAGATAAAACTGGAGAGATTCGAGCCGACACGGAGTATTACCGGCAATTGTTCTTTCCGTGAACCATTGGTGACTGGAGCAGGAAAGAGGGTAAGTGACACTGGTGCACAAGTACCCTCCGCCACACACTGGGTGAGTATAGATGTAGACGGTTTATTTTTGGACTGGCGAGGAAGAGGATGAAAGGGTAAGAGGAGGACGAATTAGCTACGATTGTTTTCAGTATTTTTATAATATATTCAGTATTTTTACTTTTAGTGTTGTAAGTTACGCTTGTGCTCATGACTGTATTTCGTTTAGGAGACTTCGCGAAGATGGCCTGTGCCCGAAACGCGTCAGTATAAAACTTTTTTGAACAAAAAACGATCAGCTCTTTTCAAGCGACCCAGTTAGCGGGGGTATAATAAGTGCTCTAAATCACGGCCATAGGCCTCGTGCGCGACTTTGTGTCGCAACTTAAGTTCATCGAGAGTCTGTCACAATTATCTAGCAATGTTAGGCCAACGCGTGAGACATCTGTTGGCCGATCAGGAAAAAACTGCAATCGCTGTTGTAGTCGGTACGTATGCTACAACACGCACTACCAAATACGTATGTTCCAAAACTGCGCCCATAAAAACGGGATTTTTCCGGGCTCATACCTCGCCTTTTGTTGGTGAAGGGTAGAGCCAAAAGTTTTGTTTGACCTTGGGTTAGTGACCGTTTGTATAAGCAATAGAAGGATCGTCTTACTGTAACTATCCTACAGTACAGGGCCAAAATTTGAATATTGTATACTTCCTCCAGCTTAAGCAAATGGAGCAAATGGATTGATTCGTTTTGAATTGTATGTGGTCTATGATGCGCCTTAAGGAGTTTGTGAAGGTACCATTTAGTTCATTGGCGGGTCATGAGGAAACCCGAAAAACATGGTTTATGGATACTAAAACCGAGCCGCGGATTGCAAGACGACCACGACAAATGGTAGAAATTTTTACGATATGTGATTACTATTCCGATCTCTAACAACCTTGAAAATTTTTTTGATATCATTATCTATTTCCAAGATATAGAGGTTGGAAGTTATCCTATTTGTACACGTAAAATACACACGTAAATTCCAGTGTGAAGCGAAAACGTAATTCATCAGAATACTCCTGGGAACCTTATGTTGTAGTACTGAAGTACGTACATAATATTTGTGCACATAAAATCCGGCCTGAGGTGTAAAATTGGTTTCACTTTACTTCAGTGTCAACTATCAAAATTTTTGTGATCCATTAAGTTCTTTTCATATGAACGACATGCTATGTTGTAGAAGGGAAAACAAGGGAACCAGCTCTCATCAGAGCACAAAAAAGGCGAATATGATTCCGTTTAAAAGACTGACTGATAATTGGGGTACAAGGTACCTCATTCTACCTTCCTCAGCATCTTCGAAAATTTTCCAAGAATTTTGACATGCGAATATATATGCATTTTTTATGTTGAGAGAGAAGGAGAGAGTGGCAGTGGGAAAGAGACGGAAAAGAAATAAATACTGGATGGTAGTAAACATTGGTTGTGGTACAGGAAGAGCGAAGGAAACAATGGCAGCGAGATAGAAAGAGAGGGACACAATGGCAGTGGAACATAGTTGACAGTGACAGAACAGTACCACGAAAGGAGTGAAGGCGACAGGCCAGAGAGAGAGGAATAAAGAGAAGTAGAAAGTGAAATTTGGTGAGAATCAGTGGTAATGAGAAACGGACTCTGTGACAATGACAACGAAAAAGAGAGGGCGAGAGAGAGAAACAATGAATGAATGAGTTGGCAGTAGTAATAGACAGCAAGAGGGAGACAGCGATAATGAGACAGTGGTAGTAGGACAGATCGGTGGAGACTGCGGCTGTGAGACAGGAGATAGTGACAGAGAGACACAGAGATGATGAGAATTAACTCGGTTGAATGAATGAACAAGAAAGGGTGGGTGTGAGTGCATGGGGGTATAAGCGACTTACAGCGATGGTGTGAGCTAGTTACAGTTTGGGGGGTGGGAGGTGACTCTTTAGGTTACAAAGAAAGCGGAAATGTTCGTGTGCGAAAATTTTTGGGCAAATTTTTATAAGTGCTGAGGATGATAGAAAGAGGTTGCTTGTACCCCACTTCACAGTTAGTCTTTTAAACAGGAGCATATTACATTTTTTGTGCTCCTATAGGAGCATTTTTCCATTGATTATTATTAGTTTACTGAGGTTCGTGGTCGAACAGGAAGCGCACTGCAGGCCATGAAACAAGCACTGGATGCCTCATGACACTTGTCGATCAGAGAACTATGCACCAGAACTCTGGTTGAAAAGTCACAACATTTGGTTGGCTCCACCGGTGCAAAAAGAAATACTGGAACTTACGGCTCACACGAGCCTTTGTGCAGCAATTAAAAATCCTCCATATTACGCGATTATCGTAGATTCAACGACGGAGATGGCTGGCCAAGGGCAGTTCAATCTTTGTGTTCTCATTGCGTCGACGCTGAGGTGCTCATTGTAAAATCTTTTTCTAGGTTTACACAGTGCACCGCACACAAGAGAACAAATATTGGTAACAAATACAGTACATCCTTATCTCTTAGTGGGAGCTGAATTTCTACGTGCCCACTTTTTCTAAGGCGCAACTTAAAGACGAAAGTATAACTTTCGCATTTTAAAGTTTTTTCAATATCCTGACGACAAATTTTCATTTATTCAGACGCACAGCAGTATTTGGTAGGAACCACGCAACCAATGCACCGGACATTCACACAGGTAATCTGCTGGGTTCAGATTGCGACCTTAGCAGTTCAGTCCAAATAATCCTTTTATTTTCTTAGAACTACAATAAAATGTTCCTTGCTTTGTTGAGAAGTACGTACATTCGCGATAAAGTAAATATCCGCTTTGAAACTGCTCTCACACTTTCTGATGTGTATTGTTGACCATTACGTCACGTCACTTTCTCCAGAATTTACTGTGGCTACAACACATTCAGGTAAATACTGTTTGGAAGGTACTCTCCATTTGTCACATTATGTAAAGTGGCTCTTCATTCCATAAAACCTTTTCACACTCTTCCGCAGGACAATGACGTCGTTTTAAGCACTATTCTAAGCAGTGCTATAAGTCTTGCGATCAGTGCCTGTCGAAAACAGTTGGTAGAAATTGAACAGGCAGGCGGTTCCCCGGCTAGTACGCGCTGTCATTGGCCAACGCTCCCTGACGTCGCCCGTGCCGCGGGTTTCTGTCCTCCGTTGCGGTAAGCACGAACCTTGATCCTACTCACTGTATTTGTCGTAGTGATCATAAAACAGTTACATCTTTCAGTTCTGGTTCATTTTCAAACAACTGGTGTTGAACTTAGTCAAGGTGGAGGGTTTGTATAAATGGGTTAAAAATAGAATGAGATTACTGAGATTAGCATTTTCGTAAGTTTATAGTTTAAAACAATTGTCAGATTAACGTGAATACCACTGGTCAAGAAATGGGCAAAGTATAACATTTTTCCACAAATACACTACTGGCCATTAAAACTGCTACACCACGAAGATGACGTGCTACAGACGCGAAATTTAACGAACAGGAAGAAGATGCTGTGATATGCAAGTGATTAGCTTTTCAGGGCATTCACACAAGTTTGGAGCCGGTGGCGACACCTAAAACGTGCTGACATGAGGAAAGTTTCCAACCGATTTCTCATACACAAACAGCAGTTGACCGGCGTTGCCTGGTGAAACATTGTTGTGACGCCTCGTGTAAGGAGGAGAAATGCGTACCATCACGTTTCCGACTTTGATAAAGGTCGGATTGTAGCCTATCGAGATTCTGGTTTATCGTATCGCGACATTGCTGCTCGCGTTGGTCGAGATCCAATGACTGTTAGCAGAATATGGAATCAGTGGGATCAGGAGGGTAATACGGAACGCCGTGCTGGATCCCAACGGCCTCGTATCACTAGCAGTCGAGATGACAGGCATCTTATCCGCATGGCTGTAACGGATCGTGCAGCCACGTCTCGATCCGTGAGTCAACAGATGAGGACGTTTGCAAGACAACAACCATCTGCACGAACAGTTCGACGACGTTTGCAGCAGCAGGGACTATCAGCTCGGAGACCATGGCTGCGGTTACCCTTGATGCTGCATCACAGACAGGAGCGCCTGCGATGGTGTACTCAACGACGAACCTGGGTGCACGAATGGTAAAACGTCATTCTTTCGGATGAATCCAGGTTCTGTTTACAGCATAATTATGGTCGCATCCGTGTTTGGAGACATCGCGGTGAACGCACATTGGAAGCGTGTATTCGTCATCGCCATACTGGCGTATCACCCGGTGTGATGGTATTGGGTGCCATTGGTTACACGTCTCAGTCACCTCTTGTTCGCACTGACAGCACTTTGAACAGTGAACGTTACATTTCAGGTGCGTTACGACCCGTGGCTCTACCCTTCATTCGATCCCTGCGAAACCCTACACTTCAGCAGGATAATGCACGACCGCATGTTGCAGGTCCTGTATGGGCCTTTCTGGATACTGAAAATGTTCGACTGCTGCCCTGGCCAGCACAGTCTCCAGATCTCTCACCAATTGAAAACGACTGGTCAATGGTGGCAGAGCAACTGGTTTGTCACAATATACCAGCCACTACTCTTGATGAACTGTGGTATCGTGTTGAAACTGTATGGGCAGCTGTACCTGTGCACGCGATCCAAGCTCTGTTTGGCTTAATGCCCAGGCGTATCAAGCCCGTAATTACGGCCAGAGGTGGTTGTTCTGGACACTGATTTCTCAGGATCTATGCACCCAAATTGCGTGAAAATGTAATCACATGTCAGTTCTAGTATAATATATTTGTTCAATGAATACCCTTTCATCATCTGCATTTCGTCTTTGTGTTGCAATTTTAATGTCCAGTAGTGTACATTAAGACAATTTCAAGTCTTATGTGAACGACGGCAATTACACGCATTGACAGCTAGGTTGAACTAAGACTTTCTAGCGAATTATTTTTCCAGAGTTTGCGGTCTTGGTGCATTTAACAACAACTCCAAGACGTTCAAAAGACACTTCTTAGAAAACTCACCGGAAATGCAAGAGCTAGTCCTTTTTCTGATTGTGTTGTTATTGCTGAGGGCAGAACTGAGTTATCTGTCAGTATGTCCACTGACGTCTTAACAAGGCCAGAAGACTGTGCACCAGATAACACATTTCCCCCTCTTACTAAAGATCGGGTGTGTCCTGACGTGAACCCCTGTGATAAAACTGCCAGTACGCTACTAGCAAAAGTCTTGCTTCTCATTTTACATTTTTGAAAGATATAAGTAAGTGATATTGTCATTAGCGTTAATTTCGTTCTTAATAGTTGTTTCCTAAGGTGCTAATTTTATCTGTTACTAATGTGGCTAAACCCAGAATAGATTCAGTATTTTCGGAGAAAGATGACACATAACGTCTCGTGTTTTAGGGGTCGTGTCGTTATGGTGACCATGACTTAACTTATTTGTTTCACGGCCAATTCAGTGTTCACTAGAAATGTAGCAACGTCAACCCAAAACACTTCACTAGCCGCACAGAAAATCAACACTACTTGGAGAGTGGAGATAGCGACGAAGTCCGGTCTGCTGTTCCCAGTGACCTCATAGCAGGCAGCCTGAGCTGGCAGTTTCGTGCGGAACGCTGGAATACTCCCCTGAACCGTCTAGATGGCAACACCGAGTGTTATCGCTTTTCAGTGTAACGACTGGTTCATAAGTCGCGTTTTAGATTTAGGCAATCAACATCAGTCAATTTCGTAGGCTTGTCAGTGTAATTGTGGTATTCAACACAAAATTGTTGCTAGCAACATCGCTAAAAGAGGCCAAGAGCACAAGTTATTCCTGTGAAATCTTCGTGGTACGTTTAAACTTGTGAACTTCTTAAAACCGCTGTGTTTTATCTAACTCAGCTCACTATTGAGTCACACCGACAGAAATCACGACTGTGGTGATGACCATTATGCCTGTAATTTGCTTTTGGAGTTAGAGTATAACGGTACTCAGAGCACCTTCAGACCACCCGGAATTTCTTGGCCGATCTGTGTATGTTCGTATGGAATGAAGAAGGCGAAAGAGCACAAAGTATTGTTATGGACAAGTAATTTATCTCTGAATTTACATCTTTGTGCTTTCGTGTTTTTAACTGTGTTGTGAGTCTATACGGCAGTGCTGGGAAACAACTCTCCCACGTGTCAGGTGTGGAGTGATAAGCCATGAAAACAAAACAACAAACGCACCCGTGGTGTCTAATGAGCGATACCAACAGTCGTAAAACTACCGTGTGGATTCGATCCGGTGAGGATCGTACGGGGTCACAGGAATAGCACGGCTGCCTCGTGAAAGTAAGCTTTGGATTTCATTCCTGCTTCTTATAAGTGTAGGCATTAAATGTGCTGTTACGCCATTAATGGGTGTCTCTTTCAGAGTGACAGAACGTAATACCGTTATATACCACGATAAATAATATAATACCATTCAAGCAAATATATCATCTCGATCTGATGGCACGAATCATGCAAGTAGAATCAGTTTCGTTCATGAAAATTTGTCAGTAAGGGGTGAGTGGTTACGTAATATTCCTGATCAAACTGTGCATCATTATCTTAGGTTAAAACTTAGATCTCACGGCTGAGACTCATCGAATGGGGGTGGGTGACACTGCAGACTACTGTAGATTCTTTTGTCCGATACTTCTCAAAAAAGGGTCTATAACCATGTAAATGCCTGTAAACATCGATCTTGATTTCTTCCTCTCTTTAACTGTAATATCATGTTGTATCCAGCATCCTAGTAAAAATAATCTATGAATGCCTAAAACAACAAAAACAAGACCAACAACCACTGCTACCGCTATTACTACTAGTATGTAGTTTTAAAATAATATCATAGTCATCTCTGACTGTTAAAATTATTTATTTTTAAAATCTGCAACTGAAACACAGTGAGTATTTCGTACTTTAGTTCACAGAAAACTTTAAAATTGTCAGTGAACATGTTGATGTTTTCTGTAAGACAAAATTACCAGATTACCAAAAAATCACATAAGCCAGTGGAAATGAGAGATGTGACGCTGACACACACACACACACACACACACACACACACACACACACACACACACACACACACACACACACACACTTACAAAAATATACACTGGCTTGACATAAACAGTGAAGCACTCGTAAGGGAAGGAAGAAATGAAACTTTACGGGTTAAGATGGTATGTGATGTTGTTGCATTGATTACAAAACCGAGTCAAATTTACAATGAACTTGACAGTATGAAATCAGTTATCAGTATGACATTGTACCCTGTCTGGCCTGG
This sequence comes from Schistocerca serialis cubense, assembly GCF_023864345.2. Taxonomy (NCBI): domain Eukaryota; kingdom Metazoa; phylum Arthropoda; class Insecta; order Orthoptera; family Acrididae; genus Schistocerca; species Schistocerca serialis. The sequence continues at coordinate 1,194,467,470 of NC_064638.1, forward strand.
ATTCATGCACCATTACAGCCTTCGTAACTTCTGGAGCAAATTGGCTTGCATCTGTTGTAACAGGTCCTTTGTATCGAGACATTACTGTTACATATCGTCAAGCGATATTGTTCCATTTTTCTACCATTATTTCTTGATTACAACATAGGAATCACACAGGCAACCGGTTGCAAATAACTGTTTGGTACATTGACCCAGATTTCTACACCTCCATGGATGTCTTCATCAGGCTGAAATTTTGGGAAACCGTCAAAGTACATTACGAGAAAGCAATGGTCAGAATTAAGATCAGATATGCTCAAGTCAAATAATGGAACACGTTCCAACCTTTGGCATCTATGCCTAGCTATGAACAACATAGCTAGGCACACGTTTTAAAATAACATCATTGTAACATGTTTTATTTTTCGGCTTGAGTATATCTGCTCTTAATTCTACAACCACTGCTTTCTCGCAATGTAATTTTACGGTTTCTCAAAATTTTATTCTTCTGAAGACTATCTTAAAAGTGTCGAAACCTAGGTCAGTGTACCAAACAATTATTTGCAACCGGTTGGCTGTGTGACTCCTACGTTGAAAATAGTGTACAGTTGCTGAGAAATAGCCATGTTTAAAACTGTAAGATTTCTTCGTTATTTGATTTTGAGTACTCGACATATTTGCTAGGGAGTAAAAGTTTTGCATTTTTCTCACAGGGAAGGTGCATTCCCGGTGTGACCTCATGTTTCTGTTTCCCGGCAGAAGGCAGTCAGTGAATCTCTTTACGAGAGGCTAGCCTCCCCAGGGAGATAGCAGTTTTCGAAGAAGTATGGTTGCGGCCTGTTCCGCATTTTCATGGGCAGAAGCAACGCCTATCCTTGCTGAGGGCAGAGCATGCCGTGCCGCCACCGCCATCCCCAGAAAATAATTGAGCAAGACATTTTTCACTTTTCTGCAGGCACTTCAAAGGATGAAATGCTGCACTGCCGCCGACCAGCGTGACAAAGTTGGACTGCTTTCACTCCAAATGTATTCCTGTATGCGGTCGATTGTGTCGCCCCCACCACCATGCGTGGCATGGAGGTACCGACCAATTGAGGGGACACTTGTGTTTTTATGTGCGTTTTGTATACCAAGAGTGGGACTTCTTGTGCGATCCCTGTTTTTCGTGAAATTAGCGATATTGTTGTCAATCACATTTGCAGCAGTGTTGAGGCGTCGATTCCATACAGAGCTTCTCGTTCTGATATGCAACTTGAGTTGCCGATTTGACCTTTAATTTGTGATTTTGCCTCATTAACTTTGAATTCACGAAGTGCCAAGATAAGGATACCTTCTTGTATTTTCTCCACGCAGCTTTCCACATAATTTGGCACCTCCCTACTGTTTTAGCGTTATCTAGTGTAAATTCAGTCGGGATTTCAGAGTGCTCTCTGTCAAGCTCTTGTGAACTCAGTGTTTCAGTTGGAGTAAATGAAAATCCGTCTGCCATAAATTACAAGATGCTATCATCGTCGTACAAGTTTTCCATTATTTGGCATTTCACTGTTAACAAATACGACCTGCTATACAAATAAGTTTGTTGTTCTCACTGTGACGGTGTTATTGCTCACAGTGGCCAAACTCAACCATCATTTATTTCTTATTCAGAGAAGGTAACGAGCATTGCACTTGCTTGTTTTATAGGATTATACACTCCTGGAAATTGAAATAAGAACACCGTGAATTCATTGTCCCAGGAAGGGGAAACTTTATTGACACATTCCTGGGGTCAGATACATCACATGATCACACTGACAGAACCACAGGCACATAGACACAGGCAACAGAGCATGCACAATGTCGGCACTAGTACAGTGTATATCCACCTTTCGCAGCAATGCAGGCTGCTATTGTCCCATGGAGACGATCGTAGAGATGCTGGATGTAGTCCTGTGGAACGGCTTGCCATGCCATTTCCACCTGGCGCCTCAGTTGGACCAGCGTTCGTGCTGGACGTGCAGACCGCGTGAGACGACGCTTCATCCAGTCCCAAACATGCTCAATGGGGGACAGATCCGGAGATCTTGCTGGCCAGGGTAGTTGACTTACACCTTCTAGAGCACGTTGGGTGGCACGGGATACATGCGGACGTGCATTGTCCTGTTGGAACAGCAAGTTCCCTTGCCGGTCTAGGAATGGTAGAACGATGGGTTCGATGACGGTTTGGATGTACCGTGCACTATTCAGTGTCCCCTCGACGATCACCAGTGGTGTACGGCCAGTGTAGGAGATCGCTCCCCACACCATGATGCCGGGTGTTGGCCCTGTGTGCCTCGGTCGTATGCAGTCCTGATTGTGGCGCTCACCTGCACGGCGCCAAACACGCATACGACCATCATTGGCACCAAGGCAGAAGCGACTCTCATCGCTGAAGACGACACGTCTCCATTCGTCCCTCCATTCACGCCTGTCGCGACACCACTGGAGGGGGGCTGCACGATGTTGGGGCGTGAGCGGAAGACGGCCTAACGGTGTGCGGGACCGTAGCCCAGCTTCATGGAGACGGTTGCGAATGGTCCTCGCCGATACCCCAGGAGCAACAGTGTCCCTAATTTGCTGGGAAGTGGCGGTGCGGTCCCCTACGGCACTGCGTAGGATCCTACGGTCTTGGCGTGCATCCGTGCGTCGCTGCGGTCCGGTCCCAGGTCGACGGGCACGTGCACCTTCCGCCGACCACTGGCGACAACATCGATGTACTGTGGAGACCTCACGCCCCACGTGTTGAGCAATTCGGCGGTACGTCCACCCGGCCTCCCGCATGCCCACTATACGCCCTCGCTCAAAGTCCGTCAACTGCACATACGGTTCACGTCCACGCTGTCGCGGCATGCTACCAGTGTTAAAGACTGCGATGGAGCTCCGTATGCCACGGCAAACTGGCTGACACTGACGGCGGCGGTGCACAAATGCTGCGCAGCTAGCGCCATTCGACGGCCAACACCGCGGTTCCTGGTGTGTCCGCTGTGCCGTGCGTGTGATCATTGCTTGTACAGCCCTCTCGCAGTGTCCGGAGCAAGTATGGTGGGTCTGACACACCGGTGTCAATGTGTTCTTTTTTCCATTTCCAGGAGTGTACATTTGTTTATTTTTGTGAGAATTGCGGCGTTATCCCCTTGGATCATAATATCGCTGTGTGTTGTTTCATGACAATGTCACCAATGGCCTTGCAGTATTCAGACGTATTAAGCTACAACATTTATAGGTCATACCAGAGCGCAGGTCAACGGCACATTTGCCCTCTCGATCAGAGACGACAAACAAGAGATTGTTACTTGTATATCGGTACGGGGAACAAACGAGGTGGCGCAGTGGTTACCACACTGGACTCGCATTCGGGACGACGACCCGCGTTCAGCCACCCTGATTTAGATTTTCCGTGATTTCTATAAATCGCTTCAGGCAAATGCCGAGATGGTTCCTTTGAAAGGGCACGGCCGATTTCCTTGCCCATCCTTCCCTGATCTGACGGAACCGATGACCTCGTTGTCTGGACTATTCCCCCAAATCAACCAACCAACCGGTACTGGTACAGAGTTAACATCCGAGTTAGTTTCGCACATACTCTACAGTGGCCAAATATGGGGATCTCGCTGGCCCACAGTAGTGCGAGGAGCCATTGGGTTTCATTACAGGTCATGGCTGTCAGTGAGTGAGGGAACTCTCATGGCACACCGGGATCTCACCGACTATGTGAGTTCTCACGTGTTACCTCTCATTCGATAGTGTTGTTGTGCTATTTTGCAACAGGACAATCTTTCTCCGCACTTGGCACATGTTTCTGTGAAGTGCCTGCGTGACATTGAGGCACATTCATGAGCAGTATATGCTCCCCAATAACGACACCACTCCAAACATGGGTGTTTGTGTTGTGGTGCTAACGGCAGCCGAGACGTAGGCCGTTAATATTCTAGTCCAGCTGATATCAGTTTCAGTCCAATGGTGCAACATGATGTACACTCCTGGAAATGGAAAAAAGAACACATTGACACCGGTGTGTCAGACCCACCATACTTGCTCCGGACACTGCGAGAGGGCTGTACAAGCAATGATCACACGCACGGCACAGCGGACACACCAGGAACCGCGGTGTTGGCCGTCGAATGGCGCTATCTGCGCAGCATTTGTGCACCGCCGCCGTCAGTGTCAGCCAGTTTGCCGTGGCATACGGAGCTCCATCGCAGTCTTTAACACTGGTAGCATGCCGCGACAGCGTGGACGTGAACCGTATGTGCAGTTGACGGACTCTGAGCGAGGGCGTATAGTGGGCATGCGGGAGGCCAGGTGGACGTACCGCCGAATTGCTCAACACGTGGGGCGTGAGGTCTCCACAGTACATCGATGTTGTCGCCAGTGGTCGGCGGAAGGTGCACGTGCCCGTCGACCTGGGACCGGACCGCAGCGACGCACGGATGCACGCCAAGACCGTAGGATCCTACGCAGTGCCGTAGGGGACCGCACCGCCACTTCCCAGCAAATTAGGGACACTGTTGCTCCTGGGGTATCGGCGAGGACCATTCGCAACCGTGTCCATGAAGCTGGGCTACGGTCCCGCACACCGTTAGGCCGTCTTCCGCTCACGCCCCAACATCGTGCAGCCCGCCTCCAGTGGTGTCGCGACAGGCGTGAATGGAGGGACGAATGGAGACGTGTCGTCTTCAGCGATGAGAGTCGCTTCTGCCTTGGTGCCAATGATGGTCGTATGCGTGTTTGGCGCCGTGCAGGTGAGCGCCACAATCAGGACTGCATACGACCGAGGCACACAGGGCCAACACCCGGCATCATGGTGTGTGGAGCGATCTCCTACACTGGCCGTACACCACTGGTGATCGTCGAGGGGACACTGAATAGTGCACGGTACATCCAAACCGTCATCGAACCCATCGTTCTACCATTCCTAGACCGGCAAGGGAACTTGCTGTTCCAACAGGACAATGCACGTCCGCATGTATCCCGTGCCACCCAACGTGCTCTAGAAGGTGTAAGTCAACTACCCTGGCCAGCGAGATCTCCGGATCTGTCCTCCATTGAGCATGTTTGGGACTGGATGAAGCGTCGTCTCACGCGGTCTGCACGTCCAGCACGAACGCTGGTCCAACTGAGGCGCCAGGTGGAAATGGCATGGCAAGCCGTTCCACAGGACTACATCCAGCATCTCTACGATCGTCTCCATGGGAGAATAGCAGCCTGCATTGCTGCGAAAGGTGGATATACACTGTACTAGTGCCGACATTGTGCATGCTCTGTTGCCTGTGTCTATGTGCCTGTGGTTCTGTCAGTGTGATCATGTGATGTATCTGACCCCAGGAATGTGTCAATAAAGTTTCCCCTTCCTGGGACAATGAATTCACGGTGTTCTTATTTCAATTTCCAGGAGTGTAGAATGAAACTTCCTGGCAGATTAAAACTGTGTGCCCGACCGAGACTCGAACTCGGGACCTTTGCCTTTCGCGGGCAAGTGCTCTACCATCACGCCCAGTACTCACAGCTTTACTTCTGCCAGTACCTTGTCTCCTAACCTTCCAAACTTTACAGAAGCTCTCCTGCGAAACTTGCAGAACTAGCACTTCTGAAAGAAAGGCAAAGGCAACGGCAAAGGTCCCGAGTTCGAGTCTCGGTCGGGCACACAGTTTTAATCTGCCAGGAAGTTTCATATCAGCGCACACTCCGCTGCAGAGTGAAAATATCATTCTGAATGACGTAGAATGTTGCAGGAAGTCCACTATGTGTTCTAGGACGGCATGTGCAGCTTAAAGACGTTACGATGTGCTTTAGTGCACAATACGGCTATCCTCTACTGCAGGGCTTCACAACATACGTGCTCGCCTCGCGGAGCAAGCTGTGAGCAGCAAGGCGCGAGCACGGAGCAGCGCGAGCACGCTACCCCCACTACCGAGCACGCTACCCCCACTACCGGATCAGAGCGGAGAGTGGGGAAAGTCACGTGGGGCACACAACAGCTGCCGCCAGTCAATGTAAATCCGCGGCCACCTGCAGGGATATCACTCACGAATTATAACTGCGACAAATGAAACAAATAAAGGAGAATGTACACGTGCCACATAATTTTATTAGCTTAGTGTATACCTCTACATTCGCATTAATTTGTGAACTGTTACACAATAAAAGGCGTCACTGAAGTGTGGGATTCTCGGTTATCTTGTACTTTTTGCCCTTTACAATTGCGTCTATGTTCGGAATGATTGTTCTTGTGCATTTTAGGTGCAGCGTGCAGTTTATATTTCGATCAGACAATGCGTTTCTCAGGCACGTCTTGTTACATTTCATTGCAGAGAGCAGTTGTTCACAAACATACGTGGAACCGAACATTGATATTATTGTAGCCGCCAGCTTGTGCAAACGAGGAAATCTATCTTGTTCTGAAATTTGTCTCTGTATTCTCTGTCACACTGCAGGTCAATAATTTCTTGCTGCAGCTCAGGACGAATCTCTTAAATATTCACTGAATATGGAGAGAACAGATCAAAATCACTGTCTAGTGCTGTCAGATCTAGAAAGCGCTGATCAACTAAACTATGTGAATAACGTTCACAGTCTTTGTGAACATCTTGCATGGATGATAATTTAGGAAAATGAGCTAGGTTTCCTGTTTCCAGCTGACTCACCCAAAGTGTCAGTTTCATTTTAAAAGCTCGTATCTATGAAATGAGCAATTAGCAGATCTTTACCTTGTAGTACAATGTTCAAATCATTCAGATGGCTAGTTAAATCTGCTAAGAACGCGAGATCACATTCAAACGTGCGCGCGCATTGGCCCTCCCTCCCTACTCCGCTGCCTTGCACCCGCTCGCGAGCACGTGCGTGAGCAGACGCGAGTACTCGCGCTGAAAACCGGCCAGTTGTTGAGCCCTGCTCTACTGTATTGGTCACAGGTCGTCGACCGGAATCTTGACGGCGGGTATGCCTGCACTAACGTTCCCCCGCAGCTCAACATCGCCTCACTGACACATCCGAACTCCCCACGTATCTGAGTAGTGCACGATTCGACCAGCCGTCCACATGAAGACACACAATGAGCCCCTTTCAAACTCTGTCTGCTGCTGACAACACTGTCTAAAGGCGTAGGTGGAATCTTCGTGTCCTTCACGGTGATCACTTAACTTCTGATGCCACACGCACTTCATATGCGCCACCAGGCTTGGTAACATCAAACACGAAGACTGCTTAGGTACTCTGGTGGCTGCTCTATTAACCGCAGACAAATGCTACTTTAATCACTTACATATACGACGGTGGTGAGTACATATATGAAGTTACATTGACATCCCACCATGTCTTATATGTGGCTACCAAATTTTTCGGCCGGCTGGAGTGGCCGAGCGGTTAAAGGCGCTACAGTCTGGAACCGCACGACCGCTACGGTCGCAGGTTCGAATCCTGCCTCGGGCATGGATGTGTGTGATGTCCTTAGGTTAGTTAGGTTTAAGTAGTTCTAAGTTCTAGGGAACTGATGACCTCAGATGTTAAGTCCCATAGTGCTCAGAGCCATTTGAACCAACCAAATTTTTCGCGGCGGAGCCCTACTGTAAAAATTTTTCCGTTCACTTGTCGCGTCAAATTCGGATAAAATTTCCGGCCGCTGTGGCCGAGCGGTTCTAGGCGTTTCAGTCCGGAACCGCGCTGCTGCTATGGTCGCAGGTTCGAATCCTGCCTCGGGCATGGATGTGTGTGATGTCCTTAGGTTAGTTAGGTTTAAGTAGTTCTACGTTCTAGGGGACTGATGACCCCAGATGTTACGTCCCTTAGTGCTTAGAGCCAATTGAACCATTCGAATAAAATTCCAAGCTTTCGACGACATCCACCACCATCTTCGTCAGGGACTAAAACTGTCGTGAGCGAGCTGGCCAGATTCCCTCTTTTACAACCCTGAACGCCGTCCGATTGGCTGGATTACGTCATGATGACGTGTATGCAGGTGGCGTGCTCTGTGTCCACAGATTCTGCTTGCGCTTTCTATCTAGCATTGCTTCCAGCGCCATCCACCGCAATGGGGGGTGAACAATGGGAAGAATTCCTTTGTGTTTTTTTCCTTATCAAGAGCACTTCTCCATGCGTTGATAAGTGCAAATCCTATGTTTGTATTGAAGTTGTATTCACAAAGTGTGATATCAACAGCTTCTCTGATCACAGAGTCCCAGTATTCTCGTTTTTTCAGACAAGATCTTGTGCTTATTTAACAGGCTGTGCTTCGCTATTGACAGTCTGCCTTTTCCCATTCCCTCTCGCGTCTGCCCTGCCCCTCTCCCCCCTTATGAGTCCTCTCCCTCCTTTGGTTCCCCCCCTTTCGTTTTTTTCTCCCCTCCCTCCTTGTTTTCCCCCATATCTGTCCAGGTCCCCCCCCCCCCCCCCCCATCTGCCCTTGGGGCTAGGGAGTGTCATCTTTGTGCTGACATTTTCGTGTAGTGTTTTACAGTGAGTGTTCAGTGTTGTGTGTCTTTTGGGAAGTGTTGCGAACGGACATCATACTGTCTCTGAGTGTGATTTTTTATCTCTTGCGAACAGAAACCAGACTGTCTCCATGTTTTTTAATTGTGTGTCCACTGTGTTACCTGTCTGATTCCTGTGTATTTTATTAGCATTGCCAACCCCTTTGCTTTATGTTTTAACTTTCCACAATTTTCCACCGTTTTACAATTTAAGTCACCGTTTTATCGCCTGCTTTTATTGTTTCTTTTCTTCTTACGTTTTAAAAAAGTCTGTAAGCTGTAGGGCGGCATGTTAAGCTGCTGCCAGCCCGCCCCCCCTTCGGGGGGGGGGGGGGGGGGGGGGGAATCGAAATTCAATAAAGGAAAAAAAAAGCTATTGACAGCCCCTCTGCAACGTAATCTTTGCCACCGGCCTGTACCCTGACCATCAGGCTGAAAACGTAAAAGAGGTTGTTGACATATGTCCAATCTACGCTGTTTTATGTCAGGAGTGAGCATTCGAGAGACCACCGTTCATATTTTTCTGTACCGCAGTCCTGGAATGAGGCCTGTGCACGCTGTCGTGATATGCCACACCTACCTGAGTAGCTGTGTCAGAGTTATCTTACAATTTTCTGTGATCAGTTCATCAACCCGGTTACGATGAGTTTCGTCGGTTGCCGTACGGTGTCGTCCGATTAAACCTCAGTCACAAATGTTGAGGTTAGCTCCACTGTTTCCTTCATTACAAGCGAAAACAACCCGATTTCGTACATTACTGATGTCGATACGTCGATAAAATCGTCACCGTACACAGCTTTCATTCTTCTATGGCTTTCAACTGGAGGCAAGCTCTCTGCGGCTGTTTCTCACCCACCGACATAGTTACGTTACACAGCGCCAAGTTATACGCTGCAATTCGCAGCCCTTTAGAGGCAGAGGGTAAGAGCTTGCCAGCGAAGCCGGAAAGTCGACCGAGTAATACGCATGACATGTAATACGTCTACGGATATTGAGGACAGAATAAAAAATTCTGAGGCATTATCTTTCCGCACGCTCTCGTACAGAGTACGATTACACGTGCCAGTACTTTCGCCGAGTTGTAACCAATCTGCTTTACATTGTTCTCAGCAATCAGAATATCGTAGTTGCCGATGAGTGTTCTAGAATGCCCTACAAATCTTACAGGCAGCCTACTCGGAGCTACTGAAAGCTACATGTTGTCTCTGGGTTCATTGATCCCTTTGTGAATATCTAATGCCAGTGGTCGATTGCTCCAGAAGCCGTCAACGTCGAGGCTATTAAATATAACAACGGTGGGGAAGGAGTCGTTGCCGGAGAGTACGGAAATCGAAATGTGTGCTTTAGCCGGTAAATGACTGCAGAGGAAACAGCAACGTTTGTTTTGGCTTGTTTTCGCGTCAGTGGGTAGCTGATCATTAGTGCTTTGCCAACAACATTCTTTTGTCAACAAGTTGCAGCTGTGTCTTATGGTACAGTTATGTGAAGTATCCATACCTCGACGTAAAGTTGTTTTCCGAACATTGCAACAGGCTTCCCACAATTATGCTTTCCTCTTCGTAAACTGTGTTGTTATTGCGAGTGAGACCATTGAAACACAGTATGAGGATGATATTATTCTTGAAGAGCCAAGTTAGTCAAGATCGCTAGCAATTATTTTTATTACTACGACCCGTGTCGACAGATCTACGCTGTCATCATTGGATCTTGTATAATTAAAGAGAATTGCTAGTGATCTTGGCTAACTTGACTCTTAAAGAATTCAGACCGCCCCCAAACTGATGCAATGTCAAATACGTATGACAGTAGATTGAAAGAGATGGATAGCAGTCATTTGTGCCGATATTTCTGTAATTTTATACGTCAAAGCCTGTCTTGCACCGTATAGTGTTTGTTGGAAGCTACATAGGTTGCCAGAATAATTTTCCATGTTTCCTTCTCGATTTGCGAAAATAAAAAAAAGGCTCGGTACTGCGCCGTATATAGTGATGTGCTCAGTTCGAAGACTGGTTTAATACAGTTCTCCACGCTAGACGTCCTGTGAAAGCCTCTTCAACTCCACATAATTAATGCAGTCTGTATCCACTTGCACTTAGTTAATATAATGAAGCCTTGTCCTCCATCTACAAATTTTACCCCAGACACTTCTCTCTGCTACCAGCTAGATAACTTTTTCATTTACATCTACATGAGTACTCTACAAACCACTGATAAGTGCATGGGAGAGGGTACTTCTCACTGTACCAGTTATTTGGATTTATTCCGTATGGTGCGTGGGAAGAATGACTGTTTAAAAACGTCTGGCTCGCTGTAATTCGTCTAATCCTGTCTTCGGGATCCCTGCGGGAGCAGTATGTGAGGGGCTGTGGTAAATTCCTAGATTCTTCATTTAAAGCTTGTTGTTGAAACTTAGTAAGTAGCCTTTCTCGGAATGTTCGGTGTCTGTCTTCAGGCGTCTACCAGTCCGATTTCTTCAAGGTCTCCGTGGCAGTCTCCCACGAGTCAAGTAGACCATTGACCCCTCGTGATACCTTTCTCTGTATACGCTGTGTTCCTCTGTATTTTCTGCTAGTTCTATTTGGTACAGGTCTCACACACTTGAGCAATACTCTATGCTGGGTCGCAAGTGTGTTTTGTAAGCATTATCCTTCGTAGAGCGGTTGTATTTCCCCAGAATTCTACCAATGAACAGAAGTTCGTCACCTGCTTTACTTACGAGTGAGCCTGTGTGGTTGCTCTGGGTCCACTGGGGGCCGAATCGCACAATAACCCTGGGTTCGATGTGGGGCGGCGGTGGGGTGAGTGGAGTTGTGAACCACTGAGGGTTACGGCGTGGACGAAGGCTCTCAGTCGTTTCTAGGTCCCCAGTTCGATACAATACAATCTAGCCTGGCACGATATCATGCATTGGGGACGGGGATTCTGTTTTCAGGGATATGCCGATATGCACAATGTTGTTGGCTATAATACTACTCGGGACACTCAAAACTGTTATTCGGAACTCCTCTAAGTACTTTTCTGCATTCCCATTATAGTAATGTATTATGTATTTTAGTTTTTTTTAATTTTTACTCACCCTGATTATTCCGACTATTAGTATCAGCATTTTATCAGCAAATTTTAGAACGTCAGCCATCTGTAGTAACTGTCATGGTTTTTTGCTATAACAAGATTTAGCAGTCGAACACTTTCGTAGCTCACAACCTGCAGGAGCCATCTGCCGAGAGCTGTGCGCACTAGTTTTAGGGGTCTTGTATGTTTTCCCACTCACTGTGATGTGTGCACCTAGAATATGCACTTCAGCTCCGGAGTATTTATAGTGTAAAGCTTTACTGTAGGCCTGATCCCGTTTGATTTTTATTGGAATGTGCCACATGTCGTAATAAGATGATCTACTGCTTCCTTCTTGTTTCCAGAGCGTGTTTTCAATTTAAAGACAAAGCAGGTTACATATTTAGTCATCAGTGACAGGTAACTAGCATGCCGGCCGGTGTGGCCGAGCGGTTCAAGGCGCTTCAGTCTGGAACCGCGCGACCGCTACGGTCGCAGGTTCGAATCCTGCCTCGGGCATGGATGTGTGTGATGTCCTTAGGTTAGTTAGGTTTAAGTAGTTCTAAGTTCTAGGGGACTGATGACCTCAGATGTTAAGTCCCATAGTGCTCAGAGCCATTTGAACCATTTAACTAGCATGACACGATCTCGTGCATCTTTAAATCATCCGAAATTGTGCTAGCCCATTCTCTGAAAATTATTTCGAGCAGTTAGATCATGAGCCCACGCGAATAGTACACGGTTGTGTAAACACACTTGACCTCTTAGCAACAAATAAACCTGAGCGAATAACGAGCATCAAAACGGATACAGGGATTAGTGAAAACAGGGTTGTAGTAGCGACATTGAATATTGTAATCCACAAATCCTCCAAAAACAAACAAATAATATACCTACTGAAAAAAGCAGCTGCAAATTTACTTGACGCCTTCCTGAGAGACAATCTCTACTCCTGCCGAATCAACAATGTAAGTGTAGACCAGATGTGGCTTGAATTCAAAGAAATAGTATCGATAGCAATTGAGAGATTTATACCAAATAAATAAACGAACGACGAAGTTGATCCAAATTGGTACACAAAACGGGTCAGGACACTGTTGCAGATAAAACGAAAAGAATAGCAAATTTAAACGAACGCAAAATCTCCAACATTGGCGATCTTTTACACTAGCTAAAAAGTTGGCGCGGAAATCATTGCGAGATGTATATAATATTGATTGGCGACTCCATGGGGTGTCCTGTGCACCACGACCAGATAATGGATATACTTAGAAGGAGAGACAGCATTGGTCGTATTTTTGTTTTGTTTTATTAACCGCAAAATCGATTTTCGGTCACTTAGTGACCATCCTCAGTGCTGTAATATACAATTTAAATTGGTAAGCACTGGTGTCAACAAGCTTAAAGCGATCAAGCAAACTGAGCTCAGTTTGTGTGATCGCTCTAAGCTTGTTGACACCAGTGCTTACCAATTTAAATTGTATATTACAGCATTGAGGATGGTCACTAAGTGACCGAAAATCGATTTTGCGGTTACTAAAACAAAAAACAAAAAAAAACAAAAAATACGACCAGTGCTGTCTCTCCTTCTAAGTATATGTTTATAATAGGCTCCACAACGAAACTTTATCTCGAAACCTGGCACAAAATCCAAAGAGATTCTCGTCGTACCTAAAGTATGCTAGCGGCAAGAGACAGTAATGCCTTCTCAGCGCGATAGCAATGCAAATATTATTGACGACAGTGCTGCGAAAGGAGAGTTACTAACACAGCCTTTAGAAATTCTTTCACCAAAGAAGACGAAGTAATAATTCCAGAATTCGAATCCAGAACAGCTGACAACATGAGTAACTTAGAAGTAGATATACCCGGAATAGTGAAGCAACTTAAATCACTTAATAAAAGGAAGTCTTCTTGTCCAGACTGTATACCAATTAGGTTCCTCTCAGAGTATGCTGCTGCAATAAGGATACTTAACAATCATATGCAGCCGCTCGCTCGACGAAAGATCCGTACTCAAAGACTGAAAAGTTGCGCAAGTCACACCAATATTCAAGAAAAGTAGTAGGAGTAATCCATTAATTTACAGGCCCATATCGTTAACGTCGATATGCAGCAGGATTTTGGAACAAATATTGCGTTAGAAGATTATGAAATACCTCGAAGAGAACGGTCTATTGACACATAGTCAACACGGATTTAGAAAACATTCTTCTGAAACACAACTAGCTCTTTACACACATGAAGTGTTGACTCCTATTGACAAGGGATTTCAAATTGATTCCGTATTTCTAGATTTCCAAAAGCTTTTGACTCTGTGCCACACAAGTGGCTTGTAGTGAAATTGGATCCTTAACAGAAGAATGCTTAAGATTAGATGGGTAGATCACATAACTGATGAGTTATGAATAGAGTTGGGGAGAAGAGAAATTTGTGGCACAACTTGACTAGAACAAGGGATCGGTTGGTAGGACATATTCTGAGGCATCAAGGGATCACCAATTTAGTATTGGAGGCACCACGGAAGGTAAAAATCTTAGAGGGAGACCAAGAGATGAATACACTAAATAGATTCAGAAGGATGTAGGTTACAGTAGGCACTGGGAGATGAAGAAGCTTGCACAGGATAGAGTAGCATGGAGAGCTGCATCAAAACCAGTCACTAGACTGAAGACCACAACACAACATGGATTATTGTCTCATTTATGTGACTGGATCCGTGATTTCCTGGCACAGAGGTCATAGTTTGTAGTAATGGATGGAAAGTCATCGAGTGAAACGTAAGTGGTTTCTGGTGTTCTCCAAGGTACTGTTATAGGCCCTCTGCTGTTCCTTATGGTTCAAATGGCTCTGAGCACTATGGGACTTAACATCTTAGGTCATCAGTCCCCTAGAACTTAGAACTACTTAAACCTAACTAACCTAAAGACATCACACACATCCATGCCCGAGGCAGGATTCGAACCTGCGACCGTAGCAGTCCCGCGGTTCCGAACTGCAGCGCCTAGAACCGCTAGACCACCGCTGCCGGCGCTGTTCCTTATCTATACAAACGATTTAGGGGAAAATCTGAGCAGCTGTCTTAGGTTGTTTACTGTTGATGCTGCCGCCTATCGTCTAGCACACTCATCAGAAGTTTTAAACAAACTGCAAAACGATTTAGAAAAGACAGCTGAATGGTGCAAAAATTGGCAGTTGATCCTAAATAACGAAAAATCTGAGGTCTTCCATATGAGTGCTAAAATGATTCCATTAAACTTCGGTTACACGATAAATCAGTCTAATCCAAAGGCCGTAAATTCAACAAAATTGGCAGAACACTTAGAAAATGTAACAGATCTACTAACGAGACTCCCTACACTACGCAGTTCCGTCCTCTTTTGGAGCACAGTTGTGCGGCCTGCGATCCTTACCAGATAGGATTAACGAAGCTCACCAGGAAAGTTCAAAAAAGAGCAGCACTTTTTTATTATCGCGCAATAGGGGAGAGAGTGTCACGGACTTGATACAGGATTTGGGATGGACACCTTTAAAACGAGCGCGGTCTTCGTTGTGGCAGAATGTGTTCACGAAATGTCAAGCACCAACTTTCTACTCCGAATGCGAAAATATTTTGTTGGCGCCGAACTACATATGGAGAAACGATCATCATAATAAAATAAGGGAAATCAGAGCTCGCACGGAAAGATATAGGTGTTCGTTTTCCCTGAGCGCTGTTCGAGAGAGGAAAAATAGAGGTTTAGTGTGAAGGTGGTTCGATGAACCCTCCACCAGGCACTGTGATTGCAGAGTATCCAAGTAAATGTAGATGTAGAAACAGGGTGAAGCCAATGTTAGGCCTGGAATTGTAGAGAAATACTTTGTGCAGGATGCGCAGCAGGATGGTCGAATGGATGAGTGTCGGGAGAAGATGGCGAGATAAAGGAGTTAAATTGACTGAACCTGGAGATTGTCGTCGTATACAGAATGTAGGGATGGTTCGCCCTGGGGGGGGGGGGGGGGGGGTTGCAACGAAAGATTCACTGCCAGTCTGGCGGTTTGATCAAAACCAATAGAGCAATGAGGAAGGCGAAAGATGGCAGTGTGGCTGGTGGACGGTCCTGGTGAGCAGGGCCAGAGGCGGGTGGCGGGAACTGTGTGGCTGGAACCGTCCACTCTGGATGAATTCTGGATCACGATAGAGCGATGCAAATGCAGCTTGTTCTCCAAGACCCTCCAGCAACCACGCATGTGATTCGCTTCCCATCTGCATCCTCATCAATACTCCACAAGCAACTTGAGGTGTGTGGCGGAGGGAACCACTAACTGATCTCCTCTTCCTGTTGGTTAACACTGCGGTGTGGGTATGCCGGTTTATTCAGCAGAGGGTTGAAGGTGTCTCTTGTCAGTAGCTTTTAGCGGAATGAACATATTCTATGCCGAAGAGCAAGCTGGTTCGTCGTGTACTCACTGGTAACGTTGTTCTGAGAGAGTACTTGAGAGACTCAAAAGAAACGAAGTTTGAAACAAATTTTTGCTTAAAGTCTTAGATATTCCCAGATTGGGTGGCCGTCCTGTACAGCTCTATCTTACTGAGTTTGAAGAAACATGGCGAGGTCTCTGTTAGACCTGGGATTTGTAGAGCAGTGCTTTATCTGAATTTCATTTTAGGGGTAAGTTTGCCTGATACTCCATACTGCTTTTCTTTGTGTCCTCGATGTAGGATGTACATTTGGTTGATGTGTTATGGTAGACTGTCTGTGTGTTTTGTCTCTCTAGTGTCGGCCTTAGTTGGTGCATTTTCTGATTAGGTTCTGGAACAAGATCCCTAGTTGATTGTCCTACTGTTCTCCTGTTAATAAGCGTGTTTTTATTTTTTGAGATAATGTGTGCTCACTTTATCGTAATTTTTTTTTCTCACTGGGACGAAATATTGATATTGGACGTTGTGTATTAGGTATGTTTGCTTATGCCCCTTTTGTAAAACTGATTAATGATAGGGGGTAGAACTCCTGTCGTCTGCTTTTTACAATACTAGGTAACGAGGTTCTTCGGTGAAATGAGCTGTTGTTCCTGATTTTGTTTTCTCAAGATGCTCCCTGATGTATTACACTGACGGAAAAAACTGTAACATAAAAAAAAAGTAGAGTAATGAAATTTATCTAGGTAACATATTTAAATGACTAACATTACAAGATCACTGCTTAACGTAAGTGCGAGATAAGGCAGTGCAAACACGACATGCTGGTATCTTAATAACTGATGTAAACGCCAGAATGTTGAATGCAAGCATGAAAACCTGCATGCATTGTGTTGGACAGGTACTGGACGTCCATTTGTAGGATGGAGTTCCATGCTTGTTGCACTTGGTCGGTCAATACAAGGATGGGTAATGCCGTTTGTGGATGACGCTAGACTTGTCGTCCGATGATATCCCATATTTGCGCGATTGGAGCCACATCTGGTGATCGAGCGGGCCGAGGCAACATGTCGACACACTGAAGAGGATGTTGGGTTACAAGAGAGGCACTTGGGCGAGATTCAGCCTGTTAGAAAACACTCCACGGAAAGATGTACATGAGTGGCAGCACTAAGGCCGAATCGCCAGATATACGTGCAGTTTTGCGGCCATAGTGCGCTGGATAACCAGGAGGATGCTCCTGATGTAAACCGATTCCACACCATAACTCCAGGCGTAGGTCTTGTGTGTCTAGCACGCAGACAGGTTGGGTGCAGGTTCTCAACTGGCCTTCCTCTAGCCAACACACGGACGTCTATGGCACCGAGACAGAACCAGCTGTCAGAATAAAACACAACAGACCTCCACCATGACCTCCAGTGAGCTCTCGCCTCAGACCAATGAAGTAGCAAATGGTGGTGGTTTGGGGTCAGAGGAAAGTACGCTACAGGACGTCTTTTTCGAAGTTGTCCTTGAAGTAATCGTTTTGTAACAGTTCGTTGTGTCACTGTGGTACCAACTGCTGCAGATACAATACGATGTACCAGAGCCATACGCTGAACACGATGGTCTCCCCTCTCAGTATTGCCAAGCGGCCGTGTGGAGGCCGGTCTTCTAGCGACCGCACATTCTCGCTGCCAACAGCCATGTACAGTGACTTCATTCCTTCCAAGTCTCTCTGCAGTATCGCAGAAGGAACATCCAGCTTCTCGTAACCCTATAACACGGTCTCGTTCAAACACGCTGAGGTGTTGGTAGTGGAGTCTTTGTCCCTTAAAGAGGTTATTATTAACATCAGCTCATCACGTCCAGTTTCAGAGGTAACTAACGCTCATAATCGTTACAACATGGATTTAAAGTAAACCTGATTTGCATCCTAGTAGCGCCACTCTTATGCGACTGGCGCGAATTTTGACATTATCTTTCAGATGCAGAAACTCACCTACCAACTTTCGCACAACTCGTTCTCGGTGTTGCGATTCTGTTGCCTGTCAGCATGTATGGTATGATAAAACATATTTGCATTTTGTTAAGAGTCTATATCTCCAAAAACTGGAC
The DNA here is from genome assembly GCF_023864345.2 of Schistocerca serialis cubense. Lineage (NCBI taxonomy): Eukaryota > Metazoa > Arthropoda > Insecta > Orthoptera > Acrididae > Schistocerca > Schistocerca serialis. Next base: position 1,194,485,482 of record NC_064638.1, read on the forward strand.
CCACTTTTTACTTGTACGTTCATCCTGTGCCACAGTGTCAATCAGTTGTAGTCTTCGGTTTGCCACGACCCTTAACTTACCCTTTCACAATCAAGAGAGTTTTTTCTAATATGTGGCGAACATTGTATACAGGGTGTTACAAAAAAGTACGGCCAAACTTTCAGGAAACATTCCTCACACACAAATAAAGAAAAGATGTTATGTGGACATGTGTCCGGAAACGCTTGCTTTCCATGTTAGAGCTCATTTTAGTTTCGTCAGTATGTACTGTACTTCCTCGATTCACCGCCAGTTGGCCCAATTGAAGGAAGGTAATGTTGACTTCGGTGCTTGTGTTCACATGCGACTCATTGCTCTACAGTACTAGCATCAAGCAAATCAGTAGGTAGCATCAACAGGTTAGTGTTCATCACGAACGTGGTTTTGCAGTCAGTGCAATGTTTACAAATGCGGAGTCGGCAGATGCCCATTTGAAGTATGGATTAGCACGGGGTACGTTTGTATCGAGACAGATTTCCAGAACGAAGGTGTCCCGACAGGAAGACGTTCGAAGCAATTGATCGGCGTTCTAGGGAGCACGGAACATTCCAGCCTATGACTCGCGACTGGAGAAGACCTAGAACGACGAGGACACCTGCAACGGACTAGGCAATTCTTCGTGCAGTTGACGATAACCCTAATGTCAGCGTCAGAGAAGTTGCTGCTGTACAAGGTAACGTTGACCACGTCACTGTATGGAGAGTGCTACGGGAGAACCAGTTGTTTCCGAACCGTGTACAGCGTGTGCAGGCACTATCAGCAGCTGATTGGCCTCCACGGGTACACTACTGCGAATGGTTCATCCAACAATGTGTCAATCCTCATTTCAGTGCAAATGTTCTCTTTACGGATGACGCTTCATTCCAACGTGATCAAATCGTAAATTTTCACAATCAACATGTGCGGGTGACGAGAATCCGCACGCAATTGTGCAATCACGTCATCAACACAGATTTTCTGTGAACGTTTGGGCAGGCATTGTTGGTGATGTCTTGATTGGGCCCCATGTTCTTCCAGCTACGCTCAATGGAGCACGTTATCATGATTTCATACGGGATACTCTACCCGTGCTGCTAGAACATGTGCCTTTACAAGTACGACACAACATGTGGTTCATGCCGATGGAGCTCCTGCACATTTCAGCCGAAGTGTTCGTACGCTTTTCAACAACAGATTCGGTGACCGATGGATTGGTAGAGGCAGACCAATTCCATGGCCTCCACGCTCTCCTGACCTCAACCCTCTTGTCTTTCATTTATGGGGGCATTCGAAAGCTCTTGTCTACGCAACCCCGGTACCAAATGTAGAGACTCTTCGTGCTCCTATTGTGGACGGCTGTGATACAATACGCCATTCTCCAGAGCTGCATCAGCGCATCAGGGATTCCATGCGACGGAGAGTGGATGCATGTATCCTCGCTAACGGAGGACATTTTGAACATTTCCTGTAACAAAGTGTTTGAAGTCACGCTGGTGCGTTCTGTTGCTGTGTGTTTCCATTCCATGATTAATGTGATTTGAAGAGAAGTAATAAAATGAGCTCTAACATGGAAAGTAAGCGTTTCCGGACACATGTCCACATAACGTATTTTCTTTCTTTGTGTGTGAGGAATGTTTCCTGAAAGTTTGGCCGTATCTTTTTGTAACACCCTGTATATTGTTTTGAGATATTACACCGAATTTTGTCATGTGTTGTTTTTCTCTGTAAAATTCACAACAGATTCCTTGATTTTCTGTGGGTTCGCACCAAAAACTCGCCCAGTAAACGCTGAGATACACCGAACTGCAAACTGTCTGCGACTGATTGTTCACAGAGCAGATGGAGCAGAAGATGTTGGCATCCTTAACTGAAGAAAAAATGGCTCTGAGCACTATGGGACTTTTCTTCTGAGGTCATCAGTCCCCTAGACCTTAGAACTACTTAAACCTAACTAACCTAAGGACATCACACACATCCATGCCGGAGGCAGGATTCGAACCTGCGACCGTAGCGGTCGCGCGGTTCCAGACTGTAGCGCCTAGAACCGCTCGGCCACAACGGCCGGCTTAACTGAAGAGATCAAATTAACTACAAGAAGACACCTAATGAGAAACGAGCAGACAATTTCACTAGGGAAAATGAAATATTGCAGTAAATCACGGGAAACGCAGCAAACACCAGTGACTGTTGAGAATGCTAGTATACTACTTCTTACGTGCTGTACAACGTATCAGTTGTGTATTACACGCGGAAACCAAGTCGATATTCGGCGCGGTGGCTGATGGGAGCGACCGTAAAGGCGTTCCCAATTTACAGTCACTCCCATCAGTCACCGCGTCGAGTGTCAACTTTGTTTGCGCAGGCTATAACTGCACCGTGTTTACGAGTGCGGTGGGTGCTGGAGCACTGAAGTTTTGTGATGATATGATTGATCAAGGAATGAAAGGAAGACTACATCTACATCTGCGTCTATATTACGCAAGCCACCTTTTTATGTGTGGCGGAGGGTTCATTGCGTTCTACTGTCACTTTCATACTTTCCTGTTCCAGTCATGAATGGATTTCGGGAAAACAATTGACGGCAGACCTCTAATTTTATCTTCATGGTATTTTCGTAAGATGTACGTAGGAGGATGCAGTATATCCGTTGGCTCTTCTAGGGACATGCGCTCTCGAAATTTTAACAGTAGACCACACTGTGCTGGAGATCGCCTCTCTTGCTGCGTCTGCCTCTGGAGTTGATTGATCATCTCCGTGACGCTTTCCTGCTTACTAAATGAACCTTCTTTTATCTTCTATCAATCGTATCTGGTTTGGAACCCATACAGACGAAGAATATTCAAGTATTGGTCGAACGAGAGTTTTATAAGCTACCTTCCTTGTGGACAGACTACTTTCCTGAGGATTCTTCCAACAAATCTCAATCAGGCATCTGCCTTTCCTGTAATTGGTTTTATGTGGTCATTACACTTTAAGTCTTTCCGTAGTCGTACTTCTAGCTATTTTATGCAAGTAACTGCTTCCAATGATTGTTATGCAATCATGCAATCATACAGTAAAGGGTCTTTCAGCCTATGTATTCGCAGTACGCTACATTTGACCATGTTGAAGGTCAATTTGTCGCTCCCTGCACCAACCGTCGAACCTCTGCAGGTCTTCCTGCATTTCGATACAATTTGCTAGCTTTCGACTTCTCTGTATACGACGTCATCATCGCGGAAATGCCTCGTGGTCGTGGAATTCCGATGTTGTCTACTATATCATTTATACAGGGTGCTCCATTGATCGTGACCGGGCCAAATATCTCGCGAAATAAGCGTCAAACGAAAAAACTACGAAGAACGAAACTCGTCTAGCTTGAAGGAGGAAACCAGATGGCACTATGGTTGGCCCGCTAGATGGCGCTGCCATAGGTCAAACGGATATCAACTGCGTTTTTTTAAAATACGAACCCCCATTTTTTATTACATATTCGTGTAGTACGTAAGGAAATATGAATGTTTTAGTTGGACCACTTTTTTCGCTTTGTGATAGATGGCGCTGTAATAGTCACAAACATATGGCTCACAATTTTAGACGAACGTTTGTAACAGGTAGATTTTTAAATTAAAATACAGAACGTAGGTACGTTTGAGCATTTTATTTCGGTTGTTCCAGTGTGGCACATGTACCTTTGTGAACTTATCATTTCTGAGAACGCATGCTGTTACAGCGTGATTACCTGTAAACACCGCATTAATACAATAAATGCTCAAAATGATGTCCCTCAACCTCAATGCATTTGGCAATACGTGTAACGACATTTCTCTCAACAGCGAGTAGTTCGCCTTCCGTAATGTTCGCACGTGTATTGACAATGCGCTCACGCATGTTGTCAGGCGTTGTCGGTGGATCACGATAGCAAATATCCTTCAACTTTCAAAATGGTTCAAATGGCTCTGAGCACTATGGGACTTAACATCTATGGTCATCAGTCCCCTAGAATTAGAACTACTTAAAGCTATCTCACCGAAGGACGTCACACAACACCCAGTCATCACGAGGCAGAGAAAATCCCTGACCCCGCCGGGAATCGAACCCGGTAACCCGGGCGCGGGAAGCGAGAACGCTACCCCACGACCACGAGCTGCGGACACCTTCAACTTTCCCCACAGAAAGAAATCCGGGGACGTCAGATCCGGTGAACGTGCGGGCCATGGTATGGTGCTTCGACGACCAATCCACCTGTCATGAAATATGCTATTCAATATCGCTTCAACCTCACGCGAACTATGTGCCGGACATCCATCATGTTGGAAGTACATCACCATTCTGTCACGCAGTGAAACATCTTGTAGTAACATCGGTAGAACATTACGGAGGAAGTCAGTATACATTGCACCATTTAGATTGCCATCGATTAAATGGGGGCCAACTATCCTTCCTCCCATAATGCCGCACCATACATTAACACGCCAAGGTCGCTGATGTTCCACTTGTCGCAGCCATCGTGGATTATCCGTTGCCCAATAGTGCATATTATACCGGTTTACGTTACCGCTGTTGGTGAATGACGCTTCGTCGGTAAATAGAAGGCGTGCAAAAACATCTGTCATCGTCCCTTAATTTCTCTTGTGCCCAGTGGCAGAACTGTACACGACGTTCAAAGTCGTCGCCATGCAATTCCTGGTGCATAGAAATATGGTACGGGTGCAGTCGATGTTGATGTAGCATTCTCAACACCGACGTTTTTGAAATTCCCGATTCTCGCGCAGTTTGTCTGCTACTGATGTGCAGATTAGCCGCGACAGCAGCTAAAACACCTACTTGGGCATCATCATTTGTTGCAGGTCGTGGCTGACGTTTCACATGTGGCTGAACACTTCCTGTTTCCTTAAATAACGTAACAGTCCGGCAAACGGTCCGGACACTTGGATGATGTCGTCCAGGATACCGAGCGGCGTACATAGCACATGCCCGTTGGGCACTTTGATAACAATAGCCATACATCAACACGATATCGACCTTTTACGCAATTGGTAAACGGTCCATTTTAACACTGGTAATGTGTCACGAAGCAAAAACCGTTCGCACTGGCGGAATGTTATGTGATACCACGTACTTATACGTTTGAGACTATTACAGCGCCATCTATCACAAAGCGAAAAAAGTGATCCAACTAAAACATTCATATTTCTTTACGTGCTACACATAAAAAGGGGGGCTCATATTTAAAAACATGCAGTTGATATCCGTTTGACCTATGGCAGCGCCATCTAGCGGGCCAACCATAGCGCCATCTGGTTTCCCCCCTCAAGCTAGACGAGTGTAGTTCTTTGTAGTTTTTTCGTTTGACGCTTATTTCGTGAGATATTTGGCCCGGTCACTATCAATGGACCACCATGCATATATTGTGTAACGTACAGGCCGTTACGTCAGCGAGAATAAGTAGTGGGAGTAATCCTAATTATATTTGAGATTTGTCATTTATATTGAAAATTATTAAAATGAGTGAAGGCAACAATTACCAAAATTTGGTAGACTTGGATACGGAACAATCGGTCGAACAGTGGGAAACGCGCACGGCGGTTCCCATTGTTCAGGGGCAGGCGGCTAGCATGAAAGACGCGACCGCCGAAACGCAACAAAGAGCAGAAATGGAATTCCAAACTTTAGAAAATGTTTCGGAATCGGAAGCGAAAATCAAATCTGTACCCCTTGATGATGAATACGGGGGAACATATATAGAGGAACCAGCTACGGAAGTAAAACCGGTAGTCTCCGGGAATTTAACTGATTTATTGAATGTTTTGATTAATGAAATCAAGAGTCAATCGGCAGAAATTATAGCTCTGTCTGCCAAGCAAGAAGCTCAGTCTGAAAAGATTGAACGAAAGCTAGACAATCAGAACAAAGCTATTAATGTTGTTAACAACAATGTTGGAGTTGTTAATACAAAAGTTGATAAAATCAAAGAAGATATTGTTGTAATTAATACCGAAATCGGTAATCTTAAACAGGAAATGATAGGCGTTCAGGCGGAAATTGCGAGCATAAATACTCGTTTTGATTCCGAAATTAGCAGAATCGAGAAAAGTGTAGGAGAAGCAGTTGCTCCGATCATCGAGAATAAGGTGACGGAACAAATTCAATTAGTGAAAAAAGAGGATCAACAGAAGGTGGAAACTTTGAAGGCTTTAGTGTCCGAAGTAGACACTAAAGTGAGGGAGCAGGATAATACCTGCGAAGAGAAAAAGAGGGAAGTGGAAACGCTTGCGACAACCACTTGCCAAGTAATTATGAGAGTGTCGGAATTAGAAAAGAAACTTGACGAAAAACAGAGCTATGTGCCAATCTGTGCACATAGTTCGGAATTGTTGACGAAAGAGGAGCGGTTCGACCCCTTGAAAAAAGGCGGTATACACGCGACGGATTTCATTAAAAATTGTGAAAGAGTTTTACCCAGATCATGGACTAATGAGAGAAAAATTAATGCGGTTATTGATGTGCTGGCTGGTGATGCCAAGCGTTGGGGCTTAAACCTCAACATTACGAACCTGACTTTTGACGAGTTTAAAAATTTGTTTCTGGCTGAATACTGGTCAGAGCAAAAACAGCAAAGTGTCTGGCGCGAATTTGTCGTATCGAGGCCTTTCGATGCGAATTCGCGCGGCTCGATGCAGGAGTTTTGTGAGGGCTGGATCCGCAAGTTGGAATATTTGCGTGATCGCCGCACGGAATCCGAAATAGTCTGGGAACTCTACAAAAAGCTTCCAGATGATACAAAACGCTACGTAGGAAGCAATTACAGGACAATAAATGATTTCCTGGAAAGAGTGGAGGACGAGGACAATTGGCGCAATAATCGCGACAGTGGTAGAGGCCGTGGTAACAACAGCGGGTACCACAGCAACCACACCAACGATAACCATGGGAATAATGCATACCGCAACCATGGCAGCAATAACAATAATCGTTCGGACCGTAATAACAATCGGTACAATGCGAATAATAACCAGAATGACGGAAACCAGTATCATACTAGCGTGATACGGGCTGCGCAGAATAGTAATAACGCCAGAGGGTGTGACCAGCCGCCTCAGCAGTATCCGGGGAGCGTATCTGCTGGGACGAGACAGGGAAACCGTTAGCCGCGCCGGTGAGGGGCCGAGCGGGCGTGGTGAAATTTTGGCGGCCCAATAACAGGAGAAAACCCAGGTATCGTCATTATGAAAATTCCGTATGGAATAATCAACGGCGGGAGAGTGTGCCAGTGTTAAGAGAAAAGAGTGCGCCCACAAGTAGTAGATCAGCTGTATACACGGCAGTAGAAAATACATTCGCTGTCAGTGAGGACAATTTAAGTAGTGTTCCGGAAATCGATTATAAAGTGGCAGCTGTAATACCCACAGCGGAACTGGAGATTGAGTTTAAGAATGATTCGCAAGTGTTGAAAGAAGATCAGATGTCGGATAAAACGTCCGTCATCGAGCGAGGGGATGCAGAGAGGGATGAGGTCTGGTTAAGGCATTTCGGTCGCTTATACGACGAACTAAGAGATTATAGGGGCCTGTACGGGAGGAGTGTTTATAGGGAGCGCGGGCAGGATTTGCCACGTCTCGTCCCACAGGAAGATAGTATTTGTGAAGTGATGGAAAGTTCTGGCCCTAACCGGCAGACTTTACCAGAAATAGTTAATGTTAATGGGGAGCACGAGCAAGATTCGTCGTGTTTCGTCCCGCAGGAGTTAGATGTTGAAGTAGTAACGGAAAGTTCTGGCCCTAACCGGCAGACTTATCCGGAAGTTATAGTGGTAGAAGTAGCCGACCCATCCGACGCAAACCTCCAGTTTAAACATTGCGAGAGTATTAAGGAGAAAGATTACGAAAATTTTAGTGATAGCCGGACACGATTGGTAGAAAAGCACATAGATTACAGCTTGTATGAGGTTAGAGCTGACATTATACAGTCAGACGATAGCAGTGTGGGTTGCGCAGATCCAGAGGAAGTAATTTCAGATGCTACTGGGCACATTCCTCCAGGTAGATTGGCAGATGAGATCAATCTGACCAAAGTGGAATCAACGAAGGTGACAATTAGTGAAGTGATAGCAAAGCAGCACTCACTAGTTGACGAGTTACAGGAAAAGGTTTCGGTATTGGAGGCGAAGCTACAGACTAAGCCTCAGGACAAACGTGTTGAAATTAAAACTGTATGTGAACAGAGGCTGAAAAAGCCGCCAGATAAGCCGAATTTAGGATCAAAGCCGGATGGTTTTTTCTGGAATGACCTGGATATAGACGAGGATTTACTGTGGGAAAATAATGAAACAGTCGAGGACAAGTGTAGACAGATAGTAGTGTCTGTTAATATGCACGACCTACAACTAAACGTGTTGATTGACACCGGTGCAGAATTGAGTGCTGTATCTGGGAAAATATTTGAGTTACTGAAAGACAGACCCGGCATCGTAGTTATGCCAGTAACAGGAGTGAAAATTATCGGTGCTACTGGGAAGGCCAGTAAACCGGTCACAAAACAGATTTTTGTCCACTTCGAGATATGTGGGGCACGATTTGAACAAGAGTTTGTAGTCGTGCCAGACTTAACTACGGAAGTAATTATCGGGTTAGATTGGCTATTAAAGTACCGTGCAGTGATTAACTGCGAAAGCAAAACTTTGACATGTATGTCACTAGATAAAACGATAGTAGTTAGCTTTGACGAGGCAGGAGACGGTGTGCATAGGCAATACCAGCCTATACACATTGTTAACTGGCCGAATGGTATTGATGTAGGTATGAATTTGAACTACTGTAATGTGAGGAATCTCGGCATTGACAATAGTGTAGAAACTGAATTGGAAAGTATTGTAGACGGTATGTCAAACGTAACACACGAACAAAGACGAGGCCTGTATGAAGTGATGATGAGGAATAAGAGTGTGTTTTCAGACAAACCGGGTCTTGTGGAAGGATATAAATGCAAGTTGCATGTAATTCCGCACGAACCATTCTTCGTGAGACCGTATGCTATACCGCTGTCCAAAAAGGAAGCAGTGCAACGGGAGATAGATAAGATGATCGAATGGGGAGTGATTGAAAGAAGTACAAGTCCATACAATAACGGTTTGGTCATTGTAGCAAAACGGGATGGTAGTGTGCGTATCGTGATTGACGCACGCACGTTGAATAGGGTCGTTCAACGTGAAACAGACAGACCAGAGAGTATGGAGGAGATTTTGCAACGTTTTCATGACGTTAAGTTCATGACTAGCCTCGATCTGACAGCTAGTTACTGGCAAATAGAACTCGAAGAAGAATCTAGGCCATACACCGCCTTCTTGTTTGCGGGCAGGTGTTATCAGTATAGAGTACTGCCGTTTGGACTTAATATATCTGTGTCCGTATTCATCAGGGCCCTAGATAAAGTGCTAGGACCGGCTTTGAGTTCAAGATTAACTGTATATGTTGACGACCTATTGTTGGCCAATGCCACTTGGCATGACCATTGTGACCTGTTAGATGAAGTTTTTAGAGCATTGCGCCGTGGCGGAATGACTCTAAAGCTAAAGAAATGCGAATTTGTGAAGCAGGAACTGAAATTTTTAGGGCATGTAATTACCACTGCTGGTATTACGAAAGACCCAGAGAAACTAGAGGCAATAAGGAATTGTCCTCCACCCAAGTCTAGGAAACAGTTAAAAAGTTTTCTAGGGCTCACAGGATTTTACCGTAAATTTGTAAAAGGACAAGTGTTTAATGATGAAAATTTGAATAACCTCTTACGCAAAAATGTTCCGTTTGTGTGGACTGACGGGTGTCAGACCGCTTTCGAGAGATTAAAAGACGAGTTGTTAAGATCTAACATACTATTTCATCCTGATTTATCGCTACCCTTCCATCTGGGAACGGATTCGTCGAATTACGGGGTGGGGGTAGAACTGTTCCAAGAAGTTGGTAAAGGAGAGGATAAGGAACACCGGACGATAGCGTTCGCGAGTCGAACTTTATCAAAAAGTGAGCGAAACTACACGATTTCTGAGAAAGAGTGTCTCGCTATCGTGTGGGGATTCAAGAAGTTCAAGGGTTACCTATGGGACCGTAAGGTGATTATTCATACGGACCATAAGGCGCTCACTTATCTGAAGGATTGTAAACTACTTCACGAAAGACTGACTAGGTGGTCGCTGTATTTACAGCAATTTAACTATGACATCTGTTACGTAAAAGGGACCGACAATTGCGTAGCGGATGCGCTGTCGCGGTTGCCCGAGTCTAATCAAGGTCTATTGAAAGATGAGGCAGATGGAGTGGTCAAATTGTACTATTTTAAAGAAGTTGAGGGACGTAAATTAATAATGAACATTTGTAAGAATCTACGTCGTCATCAGAACGAGGATGGTTGTTTAAATATGGTGAAAACCCGATATGATGAAAAGAGTCCAGAAGGAGAGAAATTAAGGAAGTATTACAAGATATACGATCATATCTTGTACATACGTAAGGGTGAAGATAGTAATATTTGGCGGGTATGCTGGCCCAGCAAATACGTCACGGAAATAATAGACTACTACTATTTGGCGTTTGGTCACTGTGGACCAAAGAAATGTACGGAAAAGCTGAGTGAAGTAGTGCATTTCAACAACATGTTAAAACAAGTTACTGACAGAGTGAAAACTTGCGATTTATGTCAGAAGGTGAAGGTTACCAACTGTACGAGTCGTGGTCCTATGCAAAGTATAAGGCCTAACGACACCTTTGAGTTACTGTGCGTGGACTTGTACGGACCTTTGCCCAAGTCATCAGGAAACTTTGCCTACATTTTAGTAGTGCTAGAAGCTTTTTCCAAGTTCATCAAAGTATACCCGATTAGGAAAGCTACAGCCAAAGCGGTCTATAGCAAGCTGGTGAACGATTATTTTGTTCATATTGGTAAGCCCAAGGCGATTCTATCAGACAATGGGGCACAATTTACTTCTAAGTTGTGGAATGAAGGCATGGAAAGTAATGGGGTCGATGTGATCCATATTTCAGCTTATTGTCCGGCTGGGAATCCCGCTGAGAGGTATATGCGCGAGCTAGGCCGACTGTGCCGTACCTACTGCCATCACAACCATAGGGCATGGGGCAAATATGAAGCAGAATTTAAGAGAATTATGAACACCTTGAGACATGAATCTACGGGATTTTCTCCAGAGGAAATCCTGTTGGATGACAGAAGTAAAAGTTTAGTGGAAGTGATAATCAAATTCCCTCCACGGATTGACATTAGTATTGGTGTGAAAAAAGATCGTTTGCGAGAAGTAACGAAGCTAAAAGCTGATGCTCGCATACGTCGTCATGACGCTAAAGCGCGTTTTGCTAAGTTTGCAATCGGAGACTTAGTACTTGTAAAAGCTCATGAGAAATCGAGCGAGATAGACCATGAAATCTCTAAATTTAAGTTTGTTTATAATGGACCATATAAAGTCATTGGTATACCTCACACAAATGCTTACGGAATATTGTAGACTTGAAATTGTACCAACCAAGGATTGATTAGTACCACAGATAGGGTAATTTGCACAGTATGTAGATATAGAGTGTAAGATTTAAGGATGTGCCATGTGGCGATGCTTTTGCCTGACCTAGAGGTCATTAAAGAAGTTGTAATTAATAAGTAATTTATGTTGATTAAATGATTTAAGAGTTACTGAATATTAATCAATTTAAAAATCCAAGCTGCTAGTTTAAGTTTTCAGCTGAGTCACAGTAGATTAAGCAATGTAAATATGATTTTGTAACTAGCTGTAAGATTCCATAAATATGTGATTTACTAGTCATTGCCGATGTACTTAGACGCTGTTTTAAGTTTCAGGCTAGTACATGCGTGTGATGATGGACAGTGTTGAGTTATCCACTGTGATAGTATTAAGGGACTCCTTGAGATTACTCGGGAGTGAGTTTTTCCTAAAGAATTCAGTGAAACGGACGTTCTGGAAACGCCGTCATAAGGGCGAGTGAGATCAAGCGTGCCGCACACGCGGGCGCAACAATACTGGCGAGGCGAGCCGCTGTCGGCTCTTGTGCCGCTGTTGGCTCTTGTGCCGCTGTCGGCATCCTTTGTACTCGCGAGTACGGAATGTGGAGTTGCTTTTCTTCCCGGACAGCTGATGTGAAAGGATTCTGCTGTCAATATTTATGTTTTATTTTATCTGCTGTATATTATTTTCTTGTTTAGCGTTAATTGGACATGACGAGAATATTAATTATGAAAAGGTTACATAAATATGTGTATTCTATGTAATTAATTATTAGTTTGCGTATTTTGATATACCTGTTTTTTATGACCATGTACTCTGATCAATTTTGCAAATAGTATTCCATTTCTTATAGTGTTACGAATTTTAATGATTTTGGAATAGCTAAACCGTTTTCTATGTTTTCTATGAATTTTGATATGTTGTCAACCTGTTTTATTTTGTGTAAGATGACAGAGTGGAATAAGATTAGGAGTTTCTCCACTCAATTATTATTGTCTACAAATTGGTTTATGGTTAATTAGACGAATGCTAAATTTTTTTGATGTTTTGAGCATATGCATTTCCGCTGTTTCTTTTTTGGGACATTTTCTGAGTCTGTTTACGTTACACGAACATCCTCAGACAATGTGGGGCACGTGTAACGCCGGAAATGCATATCCTCCTATTTCCATCTATTGTACTATTATTTTTTTCCTTGTTTTGTTACCTCAAGATATGACATTTCTGTCTCTTTATATATTGTAATTGTTTTACTGTTTGTATATATATATTTATGCACTCATGTCGATGTATAATTGGTTTGTTTCGTAAATATTATTTGTATTTTTACGCTGGGTCTTGCCTAGGGAAAACTGCTATCGAACGATTACGTCGATAGGTCGTGTGAAGAATCAAAGTGTGTAGGATCTTTGGTAGTGTTAACTCTGCCGCGTGGAGCGCGGGCGGAACAGTGAGAGTGTGGCGGGAGTAGCGAGTGGAGCAGGTGTGTTGTGTGACGCTCCCGCGAGTTGCCGCGCTTTCGGGGTTTGGCAGCATGTAATTGCGCTCGACTCGCGATGATAGTTTCTGACATGGTGTCGCGGACGGGAAGCATTAGCTGGCGCACATCAAGAGCCCGTTTCGCCTGCTGACCGTGTCGAGAAGAAGGCGCGCCAACATCCAGCTTCTGCAACAGCGACGGCCGACAATGAGTGACTGTCGCCACCTCCTCGATCGACGGCTTCAAACCTTCAATCAACCAACAAGGAAGACTAAAAGCACGTAAAGTTTCAGAACTGTATGGCAGACCTCAGCTTTTCAAATTGTTCCATTTGCCTCGCAAAATTACAGCAACTTAGCATGAACCTTTGTTGCTCATTGTCCCAATTGCATTGCCAAGCAGGGTCCCTTCCTTTTCCGAAATGAACCCGAGTGTCGTTGAAATTCAAACGCCAGCATTAAAATAATATAATTAGATTTCACTGCTTTAATTTCAAAGTTCAGTAGCTGGCTACAATATTTAGGTTACACGAGCACAAATTTAGAGTGCGAGCTTTGTTATCGTATTTTAGCTTACCTGTGACTGCAGCTCAGCTTGATACGTACTACATTTTACTATTGTTAATTGTTCAGAATCATTTAATTCAAGATCAAAGTTAAATCTCTTATTTCTAAATTGCGTAGATTCAAGTAGCTTTTGAAATGATTGTTGAGGTAGTCCAAGACTAACTGTATGTTACTGAATTTCGATGTGCTTCAGAAAGAAAGCTCACTATTAACTTCAGTCACTAAATTAACTTTCAATTTTCCGGTTTTATTAATTCTTTTGCTAAATTAAGTCAGGCTGTAGCGAAATTTATTACTTCTGACAAACTTTCAGTTTTCACACTACACGTGTCAACCTTTAGTTGCCACGCTTCTAGTGCTAATTATATGTGTAATAACCTTTCTTTTTCAGTTACTATAGTAATTGTCCTTAGGACTGGCGACCGTGATTTCCCCCAAATCTCTAATACCTAATTACCGCTAGTTAATTGTTAACGTAACGGCTGCACATTTACCTTCTTTATTAACTTTACCCCTTTTCAAAATTAATTTCCACCAGTTTCATTAGCACATTTCCTTTCATTTAGATGTAACCCTTTCCTCCCTCTTTACCGACAGGTTAACTTCGGTGACGATTGCTTTTCCAAAACTCCCATTAGGTACACGCGGTTTCATTTTTCACTGTCATTAAGGTCGGTAAGTGAGGGGGAGGTTACAACCTACAACACTTCGTTGGGGTACGTCGTGACATGTCGTGTTTTGCATGCTAGAAACTGTTCAGTCCAGTCACACACTTGGCCTGACACTCCGTATGCTCGCATTTTGTTCATTAGGCGGCAGTGCGGAACGGTATCGAATGCCTTACGGAAGTCAAGGAACACGGCATCTACCTAGGCGCGGTATCTAACACCTTCCGGTCTCGTGGAGCAACAGAGAGAGCTAAATTTCACACGATGTTTCTGGAACCGATGCTCATTCCTGCAAAGCAGATTTTCGGTCTCCGGAAATGTCAAAATACGCGAGCATAGAAGTTGCTACAAAATTCTACAACAGGCCGATGTCAGGGATGTAAGTCTACAGTTCTGTGCATCTGCTCCACGACCTTCCCTGAAGACGTAAATGACCTATACTTCTTTCACTCATTATGTACACTTAGCTACTTAGGAAACTTACGGAACACTGCTGCTAGAAGAGGGGCAAGCGTATCTTCATGCATAATCCAGGGACCTTCCCGCTGTTGAGCGTTTTCAGTTGCTTTTCTATCTCATGGCCACTTATTTAGTATCAGCCGCTTAGTCGTTCTTCCTTTGTAAAACATATTTGGTAAAAGAAGTTTAGTATTTAGGCTTTTTTTGTGTCGTCCTCCGTTTCAGTGCCATCATGGTCACAGAGTGTCACGACAGATGGCTTTGGTCGTTTTACTGATTTAATACAAGACCGAAACTTCTTAGAATTTTCTGTTAGGATTTGACCCGTCATGAACGAGATGATCAGAGACGAGGACAGGCATCGGCTGCGCAAGGCTGTCCAAGGATATCGGCAGTACCTTTCCCAAAGGAACCATCCAACTATTTACTTAAATCGATTTGGGAAAACAATGAAAAATTAAATCTTGATGCCTCGACAGTGATTTAAACCGTACCCCACCTTCTCTCCTACCCCCTTGACCGTATGGAAAGGAAGAGAGAACATCAAACCTGAGGCTAGCATGTAGTCTGCTACACCCTAACAAGATCAAAAGGACCGCTACGTTCAAGGTCACCATCCAGTGAATAGAAGACCATTGAAAACAGAGACATATTAAGCCCTATTCAGCTAACAACTGTCGAGCGTCTACTATTTTGAACAGTAGGGGAAACCGGGGTTTACGCAGAGCACTTCTATCGAAAACCAACGTTTCTAGAGCGCTACCGACAATGCTTCAAATGGCTCTGAGCACTATGGGTCTTAACTGCTGTGGTCATCAGTCCCCCAGAACTTAGAACTACTTAAACCTAACTAACCTAAGGACATCACAAACATCCATGCCCGAGGCAGGATTCGAACCTGCGTCCGTAGCGGTCGCGTGTTTCCAGACTGTAGCGCCGAGAACCGCTCGGCCACTCCGGCCGGCACTACCGACAACGGAAGATTTGCACTGCCATATACCGAGGGCTCTTACAGACTTAACGGCAACAGCTGAATGAACATTTTAACGCAAAGAACATACACTGAGGTGACAAAAGTCACGGGATACCTACCAATATTGTGTCAGACCTCCTTTTGGTCGACGTAATGCAGCAACTCAAAGTGGCATGGACTCACAACAAGTCGCTGGAAATCCCCTGCAGAAATATGAGCCATCTTACCTCTGTAGCTGTCCATAATTGCGGAAGTATTTCTGGTGCAGGATTTTGTGTAAAACAGAGCTCTCGATTATGCCCCATAAATGTCCCTTAAATTTCCGATGGGATTCAAGTCGGTCGATCTGGGTGGCCAAATCATTCACCCGAACTGTCCACATTGTTCTTGAAACCAATCGTGAACAACTGTGGTCCGGTGGCATGGCGCATCGTCGTCCATAAAAATTCAATCGTCGTTTTGGAACATGACGTCCATGAATGGTTAGAAATTGTCTCAAAGTAAGCGAAAATTCAGAGGACCCAGTCCATTCCTTGTAAACACAGTCCACATAACTATGGAGCCACCGCCAGCATGCGCAGTGCCTTCTTGACAACATGGGTTCGATGACTTCTGCATCACACTCGGACCCTACTATCTGCTTTTACCAATTGAGAAAGGGACTCATCTGACCAGACCACGGTTTTCCAGTGGTCTAGGGTCCAACGCAGGAGAAGCGCTGCATTCGATGTCGTGCCGTTAGCAAAGCCTCTCGGGTCGGTCGTCTGCTGCCGTAGCCTATTAACTCCAGATTTCGTCGCACGGACACGTTCGTCGTCCGTCTCACATTTATTTCCGGTTATTGCAAGCAGTGTTGCTTGTCTTTCAGCACTGACAACTCTACACAAAATCCCACTGCGTTGTACGTGGTGAGAGGTTACATAGCACTAAGCACTATGGGACTTGATATCTGAGGTCCCCTAGACTTAGAACTGCTTAAACCTAATTAACCTAAGGACATCACACACATACATGCCCGAGGCAGGATTGGAACCTGCGACCGTAGCAGAAGTGCGGTTCCAGAGTGAAGCGCCTAGAGCCGCTCGGCCACACCGGCCGGCTGTGGTGAGAGGTAATGCCTGAAATTTGGTATTCTCAGCACACTCTGTACACTGTATATCTCGGAATACTGAATTCCCTAACGATTTACGAACTGGAATGTCGCGTGCGTCTAGCTCCAAATATCATTTGGCGTTCAGAGTTTGCTAACTCCCGTCGCGTGGTTCCAATCACGTTGGAAACCTTTTCACGTGAATCATCTGGATACAAATGACAGCTCCGCCAGTACACCGCAAGTTTATGCCTTGTTTACGTGATATTACCGCCCTCTACTGTGGAAAGCGCTACCCCATCACTTTTGTCACATCAGTGTATTTGCGTTTTTGTGCAAGTGGAGCAGATTTTGTTACTCGAATAAACAAGCTCTGAGGGACCGCACCTTTTAAAATTAAGAACAGATAAATATACTTAGTTTACTGGATACATTTACGTAATTTGGAATCCTGAAATTTGTTTCTATAGTTTCGAAACTAACTCAAACATGGCGATGAGACGTTTTCTGTTGGGGCCATTTTACGCACTGTTTTGCATTGCCTTTCTGATACCCCAGTCAGTGAAACTTTAAAACAGCAGCAGCTCGAATTGCAACGCAAAAAAAGAAGCCACATGAGAATTAAAGATAGAAATTGCCAAAAAGTCTACTTGAACCTAATGAATCTGAAGCAGAAAGCATTGATTCTAGGAGGGCAAGCACTTATGAGGGCAAGGAAATGCTAAAAGTAGGAGCAAGGAAAACCGCCCAAAGGCAGGGTTTCACATGGTAACTCTCCATGCTCTCCTGGCTTCTACCATTCTCTTCAGGTCCGCCTAATTTCCGTTTCCCTTTACGTCCTCTCTCGTATCTCCTCCTTCCTCTCAATATACTCTCACAAACAAGTCCTTCAAAAGCGTCTGTTAGCAAGCACTCCCGTTTCGACGAATGTCCCATCCAGTTCTCCTACCTTTCTGTTATAACTTGCAGCAGTCTTAAGAAAGACATGAAAATATTCTTTGTGTTTACACAAGTATTTTACATGTGGATGAACAGATCTTTAATTAACATTAAAACTTCTACATAGGAGGTAAAATTAATGTGTTTCAGTATATTCATTGGTGTGAGTAAGACTAAGTTGTTAACTGCTGACAAAACATATGTTGAAAGGTTTGGTAGTTTATTTTGTTTGCTCATTGTTTAGTTCTAAGATACACGTAAACGTGCCTCCGTAGGTGCGTAGACCTTCCTCAAACCTGGGACGCGTCTACGCACTCGACTTCAGCACTTATAAAATTATGTTGCTCTGTTAAATGTATTGATGATTTAGAAGTATACATACGAGGTCATACTTTCATAACCATCTTATAAATAAAATAAGCTATTTTAAACGAGAAATCTCACCAAAAATGTTTGAGAATATCTGAAAAAAAATGCTTAAATTTGCTCTGTTATCCTCTAATTGGGTTATTCTCGCAACGTGAAGATCGTCCTCCTGTCTGGTATTCACTGTGTAATGTCGTGTTTGGTTCCATCGAGAGAGGTGGCGCAATGGTTAGCATACTGAAATCGCAGTCTAAGCCTGTGCTCCCTCCCTAATGACCTCTCTGTCGACGGGATGTTAAACTCTAAACTTACTTCCTTTCCTTGGTTCTGTTTCGAAAGCCATGTTGTCAGCCACAAATCTCATTATAAGTAGCCGTAGTGTTGTTTTACTGTATCAGTCTTCAGCTTGTGAAACGGAAACTCTAGACGAGATTAATAAGTCATATCTCGTATAATACATATGACTTGCATTTGGGCTAAAAATATTGATATCAGTGTAGAGACCTTCTTGGCCGATGTCATATATAATAAAAATCTTCTGTGCCATTAGACTGTGGCCGGCCGGGGTGGTCGAGCGGTTCTAGGCGCTACAGTCCGGAACCATGCGACCGCTCCGGTCGCAGGTTTGAATCCTTCCTC
The DNA here is from genome assembly GCF_023864345.2 of Schistocerca serialis cubense. Taxonomy (NCBI): domain Eukaryota; kingdom Metazoa; phylum Arthropoda; class Insecta; order Orthoptera; family Acrididae; genus Schistocerca; species Schistocerca serialis. Next base: position 1,194,504,183 of record NC_064638.1, read on the forward strand.
GAGCATGGATGTGTGTGATGTCCTTAGGTTAGTTGGGTTTAAGTAGTTCTAAGTGCTAGGGGACAGATGACCTCAGAATTTAAGTCCCATAGTGCTCAGAGCCGTTTGAACCATTAGACTGTGCCATATTCCTCTTTAAGCTTCTTTACTGCTCGACGTTTGCATCCCTCACCTGGGATCTTCTTCGGGACTCAAGTGGCGTACCTGGAACACTGAGCACTGTGGAAAAACAGTTCCACATTCACTTATAACAGGAAATTTTCCCACTCATTTTCGAAAATTATTTACTGGGTACTAATCTTCAGGCTGCTGTTGGTGGGCTGTAGTGATGGGTTACTACCAAGAAACAGATACTGACAGAATTCAAAATATTGTTGCTACTGTGCCGCCTCGGTTATTTTCTGGTAATTGTTTATGTTAGTCGCTCGTCGTGGGTGGGTGTTTACTTCCATGATACCATGTAGTCATGCAGCCGTCATCTCTATAAAAAATACCGCTTATTCGATATTTCTACTAATTCACGGACTTTCCTTCTACAAATTTTCCTTTCTCAGGCAATCTCCGCAACGTGGAGGTGGTTAGGCACGTCCTTTGTAGGTCAGAAGAAGACTGATATAGATAGTCCTTACGAGATTATGCCAATGCCCATGTTACCCTAATAATTAACTGTAATCTTACATACTATTTCAGGAATTTCCTCGTTCTTCTTGTTTGCATTATTATTGCTATCGTTTCTTTTGAAGACCCTGTTTATGGAAAGATAATCATAGCAATTGGTCACCAATGTTTCCCTTAGAGAACCAAGTTCTGATCGCAACCCGTTACCACGCGAAAACACAGCAATCTAAGCGGCTAGCTGGGTAGTTGTGTGAAGCCGTGTCTGGATAGTTATTTGTATCGGTAGGTTTTCTATAAACTCTGTGCCCCAGAGTATTGTCATATTTTCAGTAGATCACATCTAGCATGTGGGAGGCCGACCTCACGCTCCATGGTGAAACTGGTTTTCAGGTGGCTGTTGTTAAATAAATCATGGAATTTTTGTAGTTCTACGCCTGATGTATGTCCACACAACAAACGTGTCATCCACATGGTTTTTCTTCCGTGTCTTTTACCGCCTTTTGTTCTAAATGTTCGGAGTGGAAATGACGAGTATTGTAGAAGCGTGAAGACGAATATGATACGATCTAACGACTCACCAGATTTTATCCTCAATAAAAATATTTAGTCTACAGCTGGTTATCAGTGCAGGGCGCGAATTTTTACTTGTAACGATGCTCAAAACTGAAGCTTTGTCGGAAAGAAAGTCCTGCAATCGACCACAAAATGAACCCCACTATATCTACCCACGTACTACATTACCTGAACCACCAAGCAAGTACAGTCAACACTAACCCAAGTGGTAGTAGTCACCTAAGTATGACTATAATCTCAGGCTTGGTCAACATATCCAGTTGCCAATTAAATATTGTAATACATTTATACGCTACTTTTATCTGATTTATTACGAGTATCTGTGAAGAGAATTATAAAGCAGAGTGGGACACGCAGTCGGACACGAAAGTGAGAGAGCGCAGAATGAAGCAATTAGTGAACTGCATTTAGGAACAAAGGGAGTTGATTTTGGGACCGAAAATTAACTCAGAGAAGCAGAAATATGGAAATGATAGCACGGTACGTGAGACAATAGCATCAGATTAGAAAATTATTGAATAAACCTGACAGTAGAAGAAACTTCGGAGTCAACAACGCCTATCTCAGTACCCAAATTTTTTCCTGTTTTATCTTATTTAGCATTATTTTTCTATTAAATCAATTTATTTCTTTCAGATAGTAATTATAGGGTATGAGATTATTACTCTCGCACGAAAATAGTAAGTAACAAATAGATTGTGAAATCCAGGGAAGATTACTTTTTTTTAAAACTAAATAGGAACAAAAGTTTGAAAGCATCTATAATGATAAGCACTGTTGGTTGCTTGAAATGGCTGCGGTATCCACAAGTATTTTAATCTGCTATGAGCCCTGTAAATTGCGCAAGCGTCGTACTGATTCAGTATTCGACGTCTAGTTGCTTAGAGCTCATAATAACACTGCTTCCAAAGTATTTTTGTTGCAGATGCAAACAGTGCTTGTTAGATGGAACACTAGCAAAAATGGTATTGTCTTCTGTCCAGTTAAAATCATATTAAAATTTTTCGTGGTGTCTACGCAACTGATTATCTGTTGCTAAAGGAAACAGAGGTGAGACTGTACTGCTACATCACGACATGCATTAATCTCTGGATACAAATAAATTATTCCGATTGTATTCAAATTGCTTTTTAAGATTCGTTCTTACTATTGTCGGTAACTAGCCGTCTCTAATGCTAGATACAAATCCACATACTTCTTCAGCTTTGCGGATAATACCTTTGTTATCTGGCCTCGTGGTAGAGAGAGGCTCAGTGAGTTTCTGGAACATATTAACTCACGTCGTCCATATATGTAGTTTACAATGGAGCTGGAGAATGAAGTCAGCTGCCAGAGCAGATTGGTCTATTGATTACAATGTCAACACATTTGATTTATACCTGAAAGCTTGCAGCTGTTACCACACAGCACAAAAGAATACTGTTCTAAAGATATTGGTCGACAAGGGACACACCGTGTCAGAGCAAGATAGTATAGCACCATTAATAGGCCATCCACGCTCAGTCTTCTGCAGAAATAGATACACAGTCAAACAGATACAGAAGGACTTTCAGACATCCGCTCTGTCAAAAAGTATGGGAAGAAGAAGCAAAGGCTTAGTGTGTGTTCTGTCCATCTACGAAATAAGATGACTATTGAGAAATGAGCGAGATGACCTTGGTGTGCGATAACCAGGAATTTATGATATACCTTGCCAATGTGGCACGTCGTACAGTGGCCAAACAATTAGGACAGTGGACATCAGACGCAAAGAACATCAGAGGCAAACCCTTGCCCAGTACTGTCTGGAATTTAATCAGTCTATGAACTATGAATAAAAAACGAGGATTCTGGACCAGACGCTTTGCTGCTGGGACAGTGTTATAAGAGAATCAGCCGAGATAAAGTTGGCGGAAAACCTCGTGAATCCTGAATTTGGTACCAACTCATCGGAGCCTGGGATCCTGCACTGGAGTTGCTAAAGCGCAACGGTGGCAACATCACAATTCAACAAAATGAACTGAGAATGTTGACATGGGGAACGAACCCCAGACAGGGAACAGAACACGACATCGCCGTCAGTCGCACCGAAGTTGAAACGGAACTCTAGCTAGTGGTCAGGCGCACCACACTGAAGACGGAACGTCTCAGTACGCATCTAGTGGAAATTGACATAAGATGGAAAGCCATGAACAGGCCGTGGAGAGGGGACGCAGGAGGCATAAATATTGGACCCGTTCCACGCGACTAGCAGTATCAGGTAGCACCTGATGAAGAAAACGAGCTGTCGAAATAATGTGCACGGACAACGTTGACTTATCCGGTAAAACACCAGACCCAACACTACAAGATGTCAACAGATCGCTGGGAAAGTAGTTTGAAGAATTACATTGGTTCAAATGGCTCTGAGCACTATAGGACTAAACATCTGTGGTCATCAGTCCCCTAGAACTTAGAACTAATTAAACCTAACTAACCTAAGGACATCACACACATCCATGCCCGAGGCAGGATTCCAACCTGCGACCGTAGCAGTCACGCGGTTCCGGACTGAGCGCCTAGAACCGCTAGACCACCGCGGCCGGCGAAGAATTACATTAACTGTAGCTGGAGTGGACGTAATAGGTGTTACTGAATGGCGCTCGTAAATGTACTTAACCGGAATATGAACTAGAGTAACTACTGTATAAGTAACAGCTGGTACTAGGATGCAGTCTGCGTCAGTATAAATTATGAAGGGCAGCTTCAGCTCATTGCTAAACTCTGTGAATTTTACGTACTCATTCCTGTCACTAGGCATGATGATGTTGACTGGCTTAAATGTACACTGTCCGGCCCCAGTAGCTGAGGCAGTTCGGCAGAATGTCAGTTCTAATGGCCCGGGTTCGATTACCAGGTGGGTCGGTGATTTTCTCCGCTCAGGGACTGGGTGTTGTGTTGTCCTAATCATTATCATTTCATCCCCGTGGACGCGCAAGTCGCCGAAGTGGCGTCAAATCGAAAGACTTGCACCCGGCGAACGGTCTACCCGACGGGAGGCCCTAGTCACACGACATTTCCAATGTACACTGTCAACTAAGTATGCAGCCAGCTTTTCTTTGGAGTAAAAACAGCACAAGCGTTTCTCACAAACTTCAGCTGAATACTGATAACCAGCAGCTATACCACATGGAAAATTGTGAAATTTTTTAATGCAAGAGAAATGGCGTTTATATGTAATAGTAACCTGCAACATTAAGAAATCTACATTCTTCTCTCGATGGATGGATACAACTCGAAATTCATTTGAGGTGCAGCGCTTCACCTCACTTCTATGTTAAGTAAGAGACAATAAGTCATGGTTATCACGTGGGAGCTGTGCTCTGATTCAGTAGCCAGCTGCAAGTAGCTGTGGCCGAAAGGTCTCAGCTTTCTATCGACTACGAAATTCTCAAGGAATTAAAACATATTTTGGAAACAGAACTTCAGCCATTGTGATTATTACAACTGTCATTAATTATGGCTAATTTTTTATTTAGTGAATGATGGTATGAACAGAAAGTAAGGTATTAAATGAGTGTGCATGGGGGCTTAATTAAATAAATATGAATGCAAATAATTTTTTTTTAATTTTTAGTCGCTGTATGTCCGGCTACGAGGTCTCGTAAACGGTTGGCCCTGACTAGTTTAAGTACGCAATCTGACTGCATAGAACAACAACAATGAATGAAATGAAAATTTCCGTTAATACAATTAATTAATTAAGTCCCCAGCAACTATAAAACCTACGAAACCAAAACACAAGTGTCATTGTTCTGTGTGTGGAAGTGTGATTCAACGTACACATCTGGCACGGTTCTTCGTCAATAAGACAAGAAATTTTAAATACCATTTATACTGAAGTAATTAAAAAAAAAATAGAAATACTATAATTGCGCAAGAAAACCAGAATTACACTCTAATACAAGAACACGAGCCAGATGCTTTGTTGACTGAACCTGTAATGACGCATTATTTAAGACACTGAAATAATGAAAAAACAGGGAATATTTTACCTTCATATATATTGACGAAAAGCACTCTGATCATTACAATATCTCCATTCGAACTACATCTGCTGTCTAGCCCATCAAACAACTGCATAAAACATGGAACAAGCACTCCCTACTACAACATATCAACACCGACTCACTACTACCACATCTCAACAAGCACTCTCCACCACGACCTCTCGACAAGAACTTTTCACTACGACATCTCAGCAAGCACTGACTACTACGAGTTCTCGACAAGCACAGCCAGTGGAGGCGGCGGAATAATACTCTTTGGCGCAATCTCTGACGCTGTGGCTCAGTGTAGCCACCTTTCAAGTGTTGTTATGTCTATTAGCTGAGTACACTTAAGGTAAGAACTGTGACTGCACAGAGGAAGTAAACTATAATCGTAAGGGAATTTTGTAATTCACAGCTAGCCAGTTTATGGGACAGAGAAAAATAATAAACACTTTAATGTTATTTTGTAATTTAAAGAGAGAATTATTCTGATATTTGTGTAGTTTCTAAAGTTGTTCATTTACTAAATTGTTCATGAAAGCTATTAAGTTGTGATTGGTCAAATGTAAAAGACGCAGGAGTGCACGGTTTAATACTAACATCGGATTGGCTATGACGTGTATCAGTCAGCGAGAGGACAGCACTCTGGCGTGTATATTGTGGACTAAAGAATTTCTTTGTGAAGTCTAAAGAGTCGTGTTCGGCGCTCAGATATTATCATGTTCGGATGCAGAAATAAGCTCCTAATAGATGTGATACTGTTGCAAAATAATGATTAAAACTTGTCCTTGGAGTGCCGCAAAGTGGATGCGAACGTGTGAGGAAAACGAAAACGTGAAATTCCGATTTAATATGTAAATTGTAACTTTTGAACAACCAAAATCCGCGTGGCCTGTTATTCAAGCTGTGACTGCTGCGGACCGAACATTCGTAATGGTCAAATAGTGCAATGTATGAGCGTCACAGATAATCCGTTTGATAATCCTTTTGGTAACGGGTTCACTTAATTACCATAATGTGGCCAATACGAGTGGATGTGATAACGTGTGATTGTTGAAACTAGATTTAATATTAGCACGGGCTTGGCGGTGTTTTTTGTATCGCGGAAGTGCCGATATATCGAAATTTTCATTTGCAAACTACTTTTCAATTAATCGCTCAGTTAACCTGATATTGAAAAACATTTATTGCACCCGTTGGATTTGTTTAATGCTACTGGTTCTCCTCTAGATTTTTCAGTACAGGAACATCATTCTTTTTAACTGGGAAATTCTGTGGTCCCGACTGCAGAGGAAGAAATGATCACAAGATCTTTTATTTCCGTACAACGAGCATAGAGGAACCGCCACGTTACACTTTCTCATCTTCTGTGACTTTTCACTCATAATAGCAATACTGGAATCCATACGCGTTAACAGAGACACTTCTGTTGTGCTTTTAGAATATATTTACATACTACAGCTTGGTAGGAAATTGTATATCAGAGAAGTTTAATTTGTTTGAATACAGCACTGTTATTGGTATGAACGTTTATTACTGCAGTTTTATTTGCTATGACCTTTGATAGTTATGTGTATAGTCCTGCATAAAAGCCTTTGTTTACGTTAAGATTAATATATAGTTGAACTGTTTCTTTTAATCTCTCCCTTGAAAAGTCTCCAGTTCCTTTAAGAGCTAATCACTAACACTAATCACTCATCACTAATTTTGGGCAGCGTTAAACTTACGCTCTTTGTATTGAGGTACATTTCTCTTACTTCGCCTGACTTGGGCAAGAGAAAGTTGCAGACCAGTAGAAAAAGTGATTTTAAGAGGTTCTCAAAGATGCAATAACGGGCGTTTAAGAAGAGCCTGATATCTATCACACATGTACTTATATTAGATTTTTAAACGCACATTAAGCAGACACCAATTGCAGGTTCTAAATTCGTGCATGTTCGAAGGAACATTGCATTGTACATCTTAATAACACAGGTACTGCTATTTCGTATTTATTCGCCAATACGAGGCCTTCGACACTCAATTAACACGTCCTTCCTGGGCGGGAGTGTACGTAACTTTCCAGAGCAGGTTGTGAAACACGGACTACGACATATGGAAGTTTGGGTCTGGCAGTGATACACGGATAGCTGAAGCGGTTAAGGCGACCTTTCGGGTAAAGAGGGAAATCCGAGTTCGAGTCCTGGTCTAGCACAAATTTTCATTGTCGTCATTCTAATACTCAGCCGAAGGTGGATCATATTCGCAATTGCAAATACATTTTGTGTACCCTTTATATGTCACCGAGTGAATTTAATTTAATGCATCTTGGAGACAGTTCGCCAATTACTGCAAACATCGGATTTAAAAAATCAAAATATAGAGAACAAACAGAATTTATATGTTATTAAACTGTGTAATAAATTTATTCAAAATGTTCTCCAGCACGCTTTGATTATTTTTGCAAGATACTTCACGAACACGAAAATATTGCTATGCTGTATAGCTGTAACATAATTTATATTCCTAGGTTAGTATTTATGAAAGAGCGTCAAAGTCGATGATACTATGTCGTTCAGCCTACCGTGATATACCATGAGAACTTGTCCAAAGTTCAGAAATTCAAACTGATCTTTGGTGACAGCAGAAAACCGAGTATATATTATATTCCGTCGTATAGATGATGGCTGCTGCTCCAAATTCCGTCCCACAGTCACGAACGGGTAATTTTCGGAGATGGATGCCTCTGCTTATATTTAGTGCTCCATCCCTTTCCCAACCCTTTCAGACCCTGCTGCAATGAGTGAAAAGCATCTCTATTAAAGCATGTAATCAGTAGGTGAAAAATGTAAGACTGGTAATAGTAATATATGTCAGGCTTAGATTTTAGAGAGTTGCGTGTCTGCCCAAAGAAACTGCTGAGCGATTGCTATGGTGGCACAGAATCAATAACTTGCTACTCTTAGTGGTTCTCCTACTTTTATTAGCTATCTTCCAGACGAAACAGTACGTTCAGACTTGTTCCAACAAGCCAAAGCAGTTAGTCAGCAAGTAAGACTTTTTGTTACCAGCAAGTCAAGACTCATCCCAATAAGCAAAATGGTTAGTCAGCAAGTTGAGATGTGTTCATGTCTGCACTTGTACATCCAAGGAATCACCATACATGTCATATTTCATTTCATTTCCTCAAATGCATAGGTGATAAGTGTGAGCTTGGATAAATATTGCATAAAAATTCTTATACTTTCCAAAATGGTTTGTATAAAAATCACGTATTTTTTTAGAGTACTTCACAAGCATTAGTGATCCGCATTCATAAGATTAACCTGCATTCAAAATGTAAGTAGTGTGATTTGGCACAGTTGTTAATTGTTATAAATAATGCTGGCATTATCAAAACAATCAATATCAGTTATTGTGACTGTGTGCAATACTATGTGGTTTTTATAATACAAAATGCATACGAAAATATTATACTTGAAAACGTCTATTAAAATAATTTAAAATCTGGAGTTGTTGTTATTCTAAATGAAAGTTTAGCACAGAACTAAAGCTTTTTGTGGCTAGAAAACAGCGCGAGGGAAATTTGTTCCAGCTTTACTGTCGCTCTAAAACTACATAATATAACACTAAGCAGATGAATGTGTTGTATAATTAAACACTTGTCATTCATACTTTAATCATTACATTTTTCAGATATCACCCAAACTATTGCTCGCAGGAGCATGAAACTTCATTTATACATCCTGAACACGAATCTGTAATCAAAATGATGGGTGAAACTTCCTGGCAGATTAAAATTGTGTGCCGGACCGAGACTCAAACTCCGGACCTTTACCTTTCGCGGGCAAGTGCTCTACCGACTGAGCTACCCAAGCACGACTTACGCCCCGTCCTCACAGCTTTAATTCCACCAGTGCCTCGCCTCCTACCTTCCAAACTTCACAGAAGCTGTCCTGCGAACCTAGCAGAACTAGCACTCCTGGAAGAAAGGATATTGCGGAGACATGGCTTAGCCACAGCCTGAGGGATATTTCTAGAATGAAATTTTCACTCTACAGCGGAGTGTGTGCTGATATGAAACTTCCTGGCAGATTAAAACTGTGTGCTGGACCGAGTTCGAGACTCGGTCCGGTACACAGTTTTAATCTGCCAGGAAGTTTCAGATCAGCGCACACTCCGCTGTAGAGTGAAAATTTCATTCTAAAAATGATGGGTCATCATAGAAGGCAATTTCAATATTCAGAATTCACTTGGCTGCCATTGTAGCTTCATTTTTGAACGTGATTAGCTCAAAAAACTAGACAATATTACTCTAAGCTGATGAATATAATGTATAATTAAATCCTCATACCAAATCTGGTGTTCGTAGTTTAATCATAACATGTCGAATCTCTGTTTCAGTTAAACTTCAATAAAATGATAATAACCCCTGAAATATTGCTAAAAAAACCATTAACTTCGACTCTTTGGATATCTGTACACAGTCTGATCACAATTATGTAATAAAAATGATAGATCACTACAGAAAGCAATTTTAACAATGTGGCAACTTCAGCAGTATGCTCAGTAAACGTTTGCAAGCTTATTGAGGGCATGGGCCCTTTGTATCAGCAGCTCCTTTCATTTCTTATCTTGCCAATCGCATCATGACATGTCACCTGAGCTGTTTCTTACTATTATTTCAGCCCTGTTTGAAGCAGCTGGGCAAATGTATTACACCATGTTTTACGTACAATGCTAGCCCTCTTGATATCTTTAGATGCAAAATTTTCTAAAGGCTACTCTACAAAATCGATTCTCTTCTGACACCTGAATCTTTCTTGGAAGTTATTCATTTTAAATAGTCTATAACTGTTTTTTGAGTCCTCAGTCTTCTGACTGATTTGATGCAGCCACTATGAATTCCTCTCCTGTGTCACCCATTTCATCTCAGAAAAGCAATTGCAGCTTACGTACTCAGTTACTTTTGGATGTATTCCAATCTCTCTACAGCTCATTCTGGCAACATGGAAGCTTTTTGACTGACGTCGCAACGTATGTCCTATCATTTTATTACTTTTGAATGCATTATGGGAGCAGCAGTGATCAAATTTCTTGTAAATAATTACTATTAAAAACAGTCTTGATCACGATTTATTTTACAAGGTGACCGGTTTCGACCACTACTGTGGTCATCTTCAGACCATTGAGTAGGAACCCCTTTCTGTTGGAGAAAAGGGTTCCTACTCAATGGTCTGAATATGACCACAGTAGTGGTCGAAACCGGTCACCTTGTAAAATAAATCGTGATCAAGACTGTTTTTAATAGTAATCCTATCATTTTGTCCTTTCTTTTTGTCAGTGTTCTCCATACATTCGTTTCCATGCCAATTCTGCGGAGAACCCGCTCGTCACTTACGTAATCAGTCAATCTAACTTTCAGCATTCTTCTGCAGCACCACACCTCAAATGTTTCGATTCTCTTCTTTTCCGGTTTTCCCATAGTCCATGTTTCACTGTCATACAATGCCGGGTTCCAACGTTTTTTCATCAAATTAAGGCCGATGCTTGACACTAGTAGACTTCTCCTGGCCAGCAATGCCCTCTTTGCCATTGTTAGTCTACTTTTTATGTCCCCACCACTCTCCTCCTTTCATTATGAGCTATTTTGTTGTCTATGTAGCAGAATTTCTTAACTTCTTCTCCTTTGTGATCCCCAATTCTGATGTTACGTTTCTCGCTGCCCTCACTTCGGCTAAACCTCTTTACTTTTCCCTTTCCTCAATTTACTCTCAGTCCACAATCTGTACTCATTAGACTGTTCATTCCATTCAACACATGTAGTAATTCTTCTTCACTTCACTGAGTATAGCAGTGTCTTCAGTAAACCTTAACGCTGATTCATTTCACCCTAAATTTTAATCTCACTCTTGAACATATCTAATTTCCGTCATTGGTTCTTCGATATATAGACTGAACAGTAGGGACGAAAGATTGTACCTCTGTCTTACATCCTTTTTAAACAGAGCCATTATTTCTTGGTCTTCCTCTCTCACTGTTCCCTCTTGGTTCCCTCTTGGTTCCTGTACAGATTTGGAATATATTGCACCATTTTATATTGTCAGATGCTTTTTCCAGGCAGACATTTCCCATGATCGGTCTTGAATTTGCTCCAGTCTTGCTTCCATTGTCAAACGCAACGTGAGAATAGCTTCTCTTGGGCATTTACCTTTCCTAAAGCCAGACTGTCATGGAACAGATCCTCAATGTTATTTCCCACTATTTTGTATATCATTATTGTCAGCGACTAGAAAGCATGAGCTGTTAAACTGACTGTGCGGTAATTCTCGCACTTGTCGATCCATACTATCTTCAGAATTGTGTGAATGATGTTTTTCCGAATGTCTGATGATATATCGCCAGTCTCATACGTTCTACGCACCAACATGGTTAGTCGATTGTTTGCCATATACCCCAATGATTTTAGGAATTCCGACGGAATGTTATTTATCTCTTCTTCCTTAACGATTTTAAGTCTTCAGATTTCTTTTAAAGTCTGATTATGAAACTGGATCTCCTATCTCTTCTGCATCGACTCCTGTTTCTTCTCCTATCATGTCAGCAGACAAGTCTTCTTCCTCATGGAGGCCTTCAGTGTACTCTTTCCACTTTCTGCTCTCTCTCCCCTGCATTTAACAGTGGAATTCCCGTTACACTCTTAGTGTTACCGCCCTTGCTTTTAATTTCACCGGAGATTGCTCTGACTTTTCTATATGCTGAGTCAGTCCTTCTGACAATCATTTCTTTTTCACCCAGCCATTTCGCCTTAGCTTCCCTGTGCTTCACATTTAATCATTCCTAAGTGACTTGTATTTCTGTATTTCTGAATTTTCTCGTCTATGTGAATGGAAGCAGAAACTGATTCACAAAACTCCTACTCAGTATCCTAGATATTCCTCTGTTGTAGAATATTCGAACGTATTCTGAGCTGAAACATAATTAGGTATCTCGAAGAGAATGACGTCCTCCAAGTCAACTGCCACGGATTCTACAGACATCGATCTTGCGTTTCTCACGTAACATCTTGTAACCAATGGCCCAAGGCAATCAAATGGATGCAGTATTTCTCGGATTATGGGAAAGTATTTGACTTAGGATGTAGGTTGCAGTAGGTACTTGGAGGTAAAGAAACTTGCACAGGATAGAGTATCATGGAGAGCTTCATCAAACCAGTATCTAAAAATTTGGGCCATAATTCTGATAATAGCCTACGTGGTTATGACTTTCTGACAGCACAGCTTTGAAACTGATTGTTAGCCACTGGATCCGCCCTACTACAGCGCACAACGCCCAGGGGAGAAGAACTGTACGGTAGAATGACACCTAGAGCCCTCTTATTTGCAGGATGTTGGCCAGGTAAGAGGAGGGGTGAGGTGAACACACCTGCCTAACGTGTCTTCAAATCTTATTCGAGAACATACTTTACTCTACGCCAAAAATAAGTAATTAATGTAAGTACATAATGTCAATCTCACTCACATATATGTTTAATATAATTCTAATAATATTCTGGTATTGGCATTCTGCAACAATAGAGTGATTTTTTTCCACCGTGTACAAACTCTAGGGGTTGATTGATCAGCGGAAAACGAACAAAAAGGGTCTAATGAACTTATGTCCGAAAATGCATTGTTTCCATGCAAGAGACTATTTATTCAATCATACTTCGTTACAGAAACTGCGGTCTAATACGCGCTGTACTATGCAGCCACAGCTACAGTCTTCCTAGCGGGTGGTACTGTTCGTCATACGTCATGCTCTAGCGCACTCTCCTGCCATAGTAATTGGAAATGTGTCTGATCCACTTCTCTTGCTGACTCACCTTGTAGTGAATTTGATACAGCGTTGTTCACGATGGTCCCATATTAGAATCGAGACCTTGCTAACATTGTTTTTACTTATGAAAGGCAAATGGCAACGGGTGGCGGGTAGCAAGGTTGTGTCCCCGCTGACAACAACCACAGCATTTGATTTCGCAACAGTTTCACCGTGTGTCTAGAACAGGCTCGTTTCAAGAAGTAGGAAATCATGAAAGACGTACCTGAAATGTTTGGACGCCAGACTTGGGGTCAAATGTGATTAACACTGTGGAAGGCGAACTCCGTGCCGGTACCAGGTAGCTAACCCGCCAGTGCAGAGTAAGCCAGACGACCGTGTGGGACATTCTCAGTGACAACTGTTACTACCCTTATCACCTACTGCGTGTGCAGGGCTCACCAGCGACAGAATCGGGAGCAGTTTTGCCACTGGTTTCTTTACCAGCCAACCAAGTTTCCGGGATTTGTGTTATCCATCTGATTCACAGATGACGCCGCCTTTGCGAGGAGTGATATCTTCATCATTCATATCAGTCATTTGAGAGATAGTATGCAGACGCCCTTGGTATGGTGACAGCGAATAATCAGCATCGGTGCAGCCGGAATGTGTGAGCCGGGATACTTAGCGACCATATTTTGGGACGTCTTCCTTTCACATCGCCAACAGGCCGAAACTATCAGCGTTTCTTGCGGGTGTCTTTGCCTCCCCTGTTGGAAGAAGTGCCACTGAAGATTCAAAGGATTATGTGGCTGCTACATGATGGTGCTACAGCCCATTTCGCTGTCAACGTCCGGACACATCTCATATTTTCCCTGGTCGATGGGTCGGACGAGGAGGTCCAGTTGCATGGCCTGCTCGTTCACCGGATCTCAACCCGTGCCATTTCTGGTTATCAGACCATCTCGATAGTATCGTGTATGGAGAGCCCGTTCGAGATGTGGAGACACTGGAGCAGTTTATTCATGCTGCTTTTGACACTGTTTGGATGCAGCCTGGCCGATGTGAACTTGTGAGACAGTATATGCTACGGTGCGTACACGCATCGGTTGAGGCACATGGAAACGACTGTCAACACATACTGTAACTGTGGCTCTATGGTACACGGTGGAAAAATCGCACTGTATACACGCCTCAGAACCAAAATGAATAACCTTAAGCAATTAAAAAACTATTACGGAATGAAGTTAATGACTTTTGATTTACGATATAACATTAGCTACTTCTTTATCGACACATTCATTTAATAAATTTATTCTGCATTTGTGAATCGGAACAAAAGAATGTTCAAAGCAAAGAGATCTCTGGCACCAGCTGCAGGTTAGAAACCGCGCACTTTGAAAGCGTGGACAAGCGCTGTCGCTTGCTGGTTCACCGATTTAGATTTGTTGAGCCTTCAGCCAAGTTATAGAACAAGTGCTTCACAAGTTGAGGACTGTCGTGAATCGCGGCGACTTCTGTGCAACTGTTGCCTCTTCGTCTCATACCTTTATTCTTTAAAATTCTGTACTATGTAAGACATGTATAGATCTATTGTCTATTGTCAAACCACAATTTATGAAAGATGTTTATATTTTATTAATAGGATTAAGTAGGAATAATTAATATTTGTCATGTTGGAAATAATTGTGGTAGCAGGGAATGTCTGCGCCAAAGTATTGTTGGCAAGAGAGGCCGCACATTGATATAATTTTAAAAAGGGCGGGAGAGACAGCGTATGGATACATTTTAAGAAAAGAGCGGGAAAGACCGCGCATTGATACATTTTGTAATGGTAGCAGGGATTGTCTGCACCAGAAAGCATTGTTGGCAGGAGAGTCCGCACTTAGCTTTCGTAGGAAGTCAGTAGTAAGCGAGACGTGAAGCGATTCGGTAGCAGGTCTGAAGCGAGAGGTTGAGAGGAGCGGTATGCCGGCCTGCCACTAGCTATGATTTACAAGAGATTATAAACGGATGTACAGAGACATCAGCTAACTATTATCATAAGAGGAACTAATATTATTGAATTAATTTTTTGAGAAATTCAAGACTACTGAAGGTATGTTTGCGCATTGCTAGTTGTAAGATTATTGTAGAAAGTAAGTCCCACTTGAACGTTTGTAAAATCATTTCACTCAAAATATAATTAATTTTTGCCAGAAATATTGCATTACTGATTATAATCCATCTCAAAAACCATCAACGCAAAACTTCGCAAAATTTTATTGTTGTTAAGAAAAAGTTTAATCACGAGTTGCGTAACATCAGTCAAATTAATTAAAGAATAACGTCAGCTTTGCTAATAAAGAGTAAAGTCAGCTTTGCTATTAAATAATAACGTCAGCTTTGGTAATAAACACAGCCACTTATTATGACTGTGCAAGGCAACAGTCTGGATGATTGACTGATCTGGCCTTGTAACAATAACCAAAACGGCCTTGCTGTGCTGGTACTGCGAACGGCTGAAAACAAGGGGAAACTACAGCCGTAATTTTTCCCGAGGGCATCCAGCTTTACTGTATGATTACATGATGATGGCGTCCTCTTGGGTAAAATATTCCGGAGGTAAAATAGTCCCCCACTCGGATCTCCGGGCGGGGACTACTCAAGAGGATGTCGTTATCAGGAGAAAGAAAACTGGCGTTCTACGGATCGGAGCGTGGAATGTCAGATCCCTTAATCGGGCAGGTAGGTTAGAAAATTTAAAAAGGGAAATGGATAGGTTGAAGTTAGATATAGTGGGAATTAGTGAAGATCGGTGGCAGGAGGAACAAGACTTCTGGTCAGGTGACTACAGGGTTATAAACACAAAATCAAATAGGGGTAATGCAGGAGTAGGTTTAATAATGAATAGGAAAATAGGAATGCGGGTAAGCTACTACAAACAGCATAGTGAACGCATTATTGTGGCCAAGATAGATACGAAGCCCACGCCTACTACAGTAGTACAAGTTTATATGCCAACTGGCTCTGCAGATGACGAAGAAATTGAAGAAATGTATGATGAAATAAAAGAAATTATTCAGATTGTGAAGGGAGACGAAAATTTAATAGTCATGGGTGACTGGAATTCGAGTGTAGGAAAAGGGAGAGAAGGAAACATAGTAGGTGAATATGGATTGGGGGACAGAAATGAAAGAGGAAGCCGCCTGGTCGAATTTTGCACAGAGCACAACATAATCATAACTAACACTTGGTTTAAGAATCATGAAAGAAGGTTGTATACATGGAAGAACCCTGGAGATACTAAAAGGTTTCAGATAGATTATATAATGGTAAGACAGAGATTTAGGAACCAGGTTTTAAATTGTAAGACATTTCCAGGGGCAGATGTGGACTCTGACCACAATCTATTGGTTATGACCTGTAGATTAAAACTGAAGAAACTGCAAAAAGGTGGGAATTTAAGGAGATGGGACCTGGATAAACTAAAAGAACCAGAGGTTGTACAGAGATTCAGGGAGAGCATAAGGGAGCAATTGACAGGAATGGGGGAAATAAATACAGTAGAAGAAGAATGGGAAGCTTTGAGGGATGAAGTAGTGAAGGCAGCAGAGGATCAAGTAGGTAAAAAGACGAGGGCTAGTAGAAATCCTTGGGTAACAGAAGAAATATTGAATTTAATTGATGAAAGGAGAAAATATAAAAATGCAGTAAGTGAAACAGGCAAAAAGGAATACAAACGTCTCAAAAATGAGATCGACAGGAAGTGCAAAATGGCTAAGCAGGGATGGCTAGAGGACAAATGTAAGGATGTAGAGGCCTATCTCACTAGGGGTAAGATAGATACCGCCTACAGGAAAATTAAAGAGACCTTTGGAGATAAGAGAACAACTTGTATGAATATCAAGAGCTCAGATGGAAACCCAGTTCTAAGCAAAGAAGGGAAAGCAGAAAGGTGGAAGGATTATATAGAGGGTCTATACAAGGGCGATGTACTTGAGGACAATATTATGGAAATGGAAGAGGATGTAGATGAAGATGAAATGGGAGATATGATACTGCGTGAAGAGTTTGATAGAGCACTGAAAGACCTGAGTCGAAACAAGGCCCCCGGAGTAGACAATATTCCATTGGAACTACTGACGGCCGTGGGAGAGCCAGTCCTGACAAAACTCTACCATCTGGTGAGCAAGATGTACGAAACAGGCGAAATACCCTCAGACTTCAAGAAGAATATAATAATTCCAATCCCAAAGAAAGCAGGTGTTGAAAGATGTGAAAATTACCGAACTATCAGCTTAATAAGTCACAGCTGCAAAATACTAACACGAATTCTTTGCAGACGAATGGAAAAACTAGTAGAAGCCAACCTCGGGGAAGATCAGTTTGGATTCCGTAGAAACACTGGAACACGTGAGGCAATACTGACCTTACGACTTATCTTAGAAGAAAGATTAAGGAAAGGCAAACCTACGTTTCTAGCATTTGTAGACTTAGAGAAAGCTTTTGACAATGTTGACTGGAATACTCTCTTTCAAATTCTAAAGGTGGCAGGGGTAAAATACCGGGAGCGAAAGGCTATTTACAATTTGTACAGAAACCAGATGGCAGTTATAAGAGTCGAGGGACATGAAAGGGAAGCAGTGGTTGGGAAGGGAGTAAGACAGGGTTGTAGCCTCTCCCCGATGTTGTTCAATCTGTATATTGAGCAAGCAGTAAAGGAAACAAAAGAAAAATTCGGAGTAGGTATTAAAATTCATGGAGAAGAAATAAAAACTTTGAGGTTCGCCGATGACATTGTAATTCTGTCAGAGACAGCAAAGGACTTGCAAGAGCAGTTGAATGGAATGGACAGTGTCTTGAAAGGAGGATATAAGATGAACATCAACAAAAGCAAAACAAGGATAATGGAATGTAGTCTAATAAAGTCGGGTGATGCTGAGGGAATTAGATTAGGAAATGAGGCACTTAAAGTAGTAAAGGAGTTTTGCTATTTGGGGAGCAAAATAACTGATGATGGTCGAAGTAGAGAGGATATAAAATGTAGGCTGGCAATGGCAAGGAAAGCGTTTCTGAAGAAGAGAAATTTGTTAACATCGAGTATTGATTTAAGTGTCAGGAAGTCATTTTTGAAAGTATTCGTATGGAGTGTAGCCATGTATGGAAGTGAAACATGGACGATAAATAGTTTGGACAAGAAGAGAATAGAAGCTTTCGAAATGTGGTGCTACAGAAGAATGCTGAAGATTAGATGGGTAGATCACATAACTAATGAGGAAGTACTGAATAGGATTGGGGAGAAGAGAAGTTTGTGGCACAACTTGACCAGAAGAAGGGATCGGTTGGTAGGACATGTTCTGAGGCATCAAGGGATCACCAATTTAGTATTGGAAGGCAGCGTGGAGGGTAAAAATCGTAGAGGGAGACCAAGAGATGAATACACTAAGCAGATTCAGAAGGATGTAGGTTGCAGTAGGTACTGGGAGATGAAAAAGCTTGCACAGGATAGAGTAGCATGGAGAGCTGCATCAAACCAGTCTCAGGACTGAAGACCACAACAACAAACAACAACAACTTATTATGACAGCCCACCAGCAGCTAATACAGCATAGTAAAACAGAGTAGCAGTCAGATGGCGATCCAGTAACAGTAAAAAAGGTAAGGAACAGTTTTGGGTTATTGCAGGTAACGACTGAGGGCCACGACGACGACACATTCTCTGTTTCGTCGAAATAATCAGAAAATAACTTTTAAGAAGCAGCATTTAAATTTGTATGCGAAGATTGAGAAAGAG